>NC_086111.1:24862436-25162436 GCF_963921235.1 Mobula hypostoma
CAGTGAGTTAGTGTTCATGGGTTTATAGACCTGATGAGAGAGGGGCAGAAGCTGTTCCAAAAAGCATGGAGTGTGGGCTTTCCTCCCCAATGAGAATTGGGTATGTCTTGGATGCTGCTTTCTTGAGGCAGCAACTTCCTAGGATGTCCTCAATGGTAGAAAGAAGGTCAGAGAGTCATAGAAACGTGCAGCTCAGAAACAGGCCCTTTGGCCCATCTAGTCTGTGCCAAACATTTTAAACTGCTTCGTGCCATTGACCTGACGGAGGGGCGGAGCGAGAGTCGAGAATGGCACTAAATGGCCAACTTGCCTTTTGCTTGCATCTTCAGAAACATCTCTACTTCCATCTTTAAGATCTTTATTTTTCCCTTTCAGGCAGTTCTTTTGAGACCCCGACCTGGAGTTTACACGCGCTGACTTCAGATCTGTTGCCAGGAATGGGACCCGCTCTTCCGGGTTTCAGGACCAGCTGCTTGTTTCGGCACGCCAAGGGTTCGAGTTGAGGAGTTTGGCTCGGATTTGGAAGCTCCTAAGATCTCGGGTCTCTATGAGGGAGATGGGCCCCCAAGATCGAAAGGTCCGGTGTCGCACCGGACCGAGGAGACCCGTGTGTCGGCAGGGGAGTTGGAAAATCTGCTGTGTGCCCAAAGACCCGGGATCTTTGAGATCTTTGGGAACAGAGCTTGGAAAAAGCAACGATAACGGACTTTCAACATCATAAACCAGCCGGAGTTGTTCTGTTATGTTCTCCCTGCCTGCTGGGAAAACGGAGACCACCCTTTTCTCCCTTATTAGGGAGAATCTGATGGTATGTTGAATGCCGGGTGAAATGCAAAGTCTTTGGGGTAACTGCAAGTCTGTGTCTTTGCTGTTGCTTTGCTCACGCTTGAGTGCTTGGTGGCGGGTGCTGATGCTTTTTTTTGCTAAGTGGGGGGAGGGGGGATAGTTGCTCGCTGCCGCTTATGTGCGGGAGGGAGGAAAGCTTTAGGGGGTAGTTTGGGGGTTCTTACGTTTAGACTATTCATTCATTCTTTGGGGCACTTCCTCTGTTTTCGTGGATGTTTTATGCAGAAGAAAAAGCATTTCAGGATGTATATTGTATACGTTTCTCTGATATTAAATTGGACCTTTGAACGTTTGAACCTGCACCTGGACCACCACCCATCTGTGCATGCATCCAAATTTTTCTTACTCTTTGAAATCGACCTGCGTGCACCACTTAGATCTGGCACGCTCGTTCCACACTCTCACAACCCTCTGAGTGAAGAAGTTTCCCCTCGTGTTCCCCCATTTAGCATTTCATCTTTCACCCTTAACGCAGCCATGTCCTCTAGTCCCACCCAACCATCAGTGGGAAAAGTCTGCTTGCATTTACCCTATCTATTGTGCCCCTCATAATTTTGTATGCCCTCTGTCAAATCTCTTTCAACTTTGAACTTGATCATCTTTCCTGTCTAGGTAGGTGACCAAATCTGCCACAAAAGAAGTTTACTTTCCAAATTAGGCCTCACCAATGTCTTATACAACTTTAACATAACATCCCATTTCCTGTATTCAATACTTTGATTTATGAAAGCCAATGTGCCAAAAGCTTTTTTTATGACCCTATCTACCTGTGATGCCACCTTCAATGAATTATGGACCTAGATGATGGAGCTGGTGGGGTCTAAAACCCTCTGAAGCCTCTTGCGGCATTGAGGGAACCTCTCTCTCAATGTCGCAAAAGTAAAGGATATGGTTGTGGATTACAGGAGGAATAGAGATGGGCTAATCCTGTTACATCAGTGGATCTGGGGTTGAGAGGGTAAACAGCTTTAAGTTCCTCGGCATCCACATCACCGAGGGCTTCAAGTGGTCTGTACACACCAGCTGTGTGGTGAAGAAGGCACAACAGCACCTCTTTCACCTCAGACGGTTGAGGAAGTTTGGTATGGGCCGTCAAATCCTAAGAACTTTCTACAGGGGCACAATTGAGAGCATCCTGACTGGCTGCATCACTGCCTGGTATGGGAACTGTACCTCCCTTAATCGCAGGACTCTGCAGAGAGTGGTGCAGACAGCCCAGCGCATCTGTAGTTGTGAACTTCCCATGAATCAGGACATTTACAAAGACAGGTGTGTAAAAAGGGCCTGAAGGATCACTGGGGACCCAAGTCACCCCAACCACAAACTGTTCCAGCTGCTACCATCCAGGAAATGGTACCGCAGCATAAAAGCCAGGACCAACAGTCTCCAGGACAGTTTCTTCCACCAGGCCAACAGACTGATTAACTCACGCTGGTTTGAGTGTATTTCTATGTTACATTGACTGTTCTATTTATTAGAAATTACTATGATTGCACATTGCACATTTAGATGGAGACGTATTGTAAAGATTTTTACTCCTCATGTTATGTGAAGGATGTAAGAAATAAAGTCAATTCAATTTAGTTATGGTTCATTGGTGCCACTGCAGCAGGCTGTGATGAAGTCATACAGAATGTTCACGATACATCTTTGGAAAATTGCTGGAGTCTTTGGTATACATGAGCAATCTGGATTGACACACAATGAACCCAGTTTCTATTGCTACAATGGGACAGGAGTGAAGAGAGATGACCTGATAAAGGTGTATAAGATGATGAGAGGCATTGATCGTGTGGATAGTCAGAGGCTTTTTCCCAGGGCTGAAATGGTTGCCACAAGAGGGCACAGGTTTAAGGTGCTGGGGAGTAGGTACAGAGATGTCAGGGGTAAGTTTTTTACTCAGAGAGTGTTGAGTGCGTGGAATGGGCTGCCGGCAACGGTGGTGGAGGTGGATACGATAGGGTCTTTTAAGAGACTTTTGGATAGGTACATGGAGCTTAGAAAAATAGAGGGCTATGGGCAAGCCTAGTAATTTCTAAAGTAGGGACATGTTCGGCACAACTTTGTGGGCCAAAGGGCCTGTATTGTGCTGTAGGTTTTCTATGTTTCTATGAAAGTAACTGTTTTTGAGTCTGCTGGTCCTGGCGTGGATGCTATGTAGATAAGGCTTTGTAAAAGTTTGACAGCAAAGTTGTTCGGTAGCTCATAATGATTTTATTCAGCCCAAGGTGACTTGTTAGGGCATACGCTGGAGTTAGGTTATATAGAACAATATTAACTTCAGCGGCCAGTCTTGTAGATTAAATTTAAAATGCAGTCATGGACAATATTTCCTGGAGCTGTACACATCAGTTAATTTTAAATGAGACAATGCTTATTAGCATTCATTTTGGGTGTCTGGAGTGAGTTTGCAAAGAAGGAGGTTTGAAGATTATATGTAATTTAAAGGAATCATTGTAAATACATTGTAACTGTAGAATTTTCCCGCCGATACCTTTGATCTTTAGCACATAAAATGTCATGTAATAGTGGGTCAAACTGGCCTCTTCCTCCAAAAGAGTCTCAATAGGATGCTGTCTGCTCATTTTTGCTGAATAAATCAGTTCTGTATCCACAAGCTTCAGTGTCTCTCCAAGTCAAGTCAAGTCAAGTCACTTTTTGTCATTTCGACCATAACTGCTGGTACAGTGCACAGTAAAAACGAGACAACGTTTTTCAGGACCATGGTGCCACATGAAACAATACAAAAACTACACTGAACAACGTGAAACAACACAAAAATTACACTAGACTACAGATCTACCCAGGACTGCATAAAGTGCACAAAACAGTTCAGGCATTACAATAAATAATAAACAAGACAATAGGCACAGTAGAGGGCAGTAGGTTGGTGTCAGTCCAGGCTCTGGGTATTGAGGAGTCTGATGGCTTGGGGGAAGAAACTGTTACAAAGTCTGGTTGTGACAGCCCGAATGCTTCGGTGCCTTTTGCCAGATGGCAGGAGGGAGAAGAGTTTGGTATGAGGGGTGCGTGAGGTCCTTCATAATGCTGTTTGCTTTACGGATGCAGCGTGCGGTGTAAATGTCTGTAACGGTGGGAAGAGAGACCCCGATGATCTTCTCAGCTGACCTTACTATCCGCTGCAGGGTCTTGCGATCCGAGATGGTGCAATTTCGGAACCAGGCAGTGATGCAGCTGCTCAGGATGCTCTCAATACAACCTCTGTAGAATGTGGTGAGGATGGGGAGTGGGAGATGGACTTTTCTCAGCCTTCACAGAAAGTAGAGACGCTGTTGGGCTTTCTTTGCTATGGAGCTGGTGTTGAGGGACCAGGTGAGATTCTCTGCCAGGTGAACACCAAGAAACTTGTTGCTCTTAACAATCTCTACGGAGGAGTCGTTGATGTTCAGCGGACAGTGGTCGCTCTGTGTCCTCCTGAAGTCAACACCCATCTCTTTTGTTTTGTTTACATTCAGAGACAGGTTGTTGGCTCTGCACCTCCTCTCTGTATGCTGACTCATCGTTCTTGCTGATGAGACCCACCACGGTCATGTCATCGGTGAACTTGATGATGTGGTTCGAGCTGTGTGTTGCAGCACAGTCGTGGGTCAGCAGAGTGAACAGCAGTGGACTGAGCACACAGCCCTGGGGGGCCCCCATACTCAGTGTGATGGTGTTGGAGATGCTGCTTCCAATCCAGACTGACTGAGGTCTCCCAGTCAGGAAGTCTAGGATCCAGTTGCAGAGGGAGGTGTTCGGGCCCAGTAGGTTCAGCTTTCCAATCAGTTTCTGAGGAATGATTGTGTTGAATGCTGAACTGAAGTCAATGAACAGCATTCAAATGTAAGTGTCTTTTTTGTCCAGGTGGGTTAGGGCCAGGTGGAGGGTGATGGCAATGTTCTGTTGAACGGTTGGGACGGTACGCGAACTGCAGGGGGTCCAGTGAGGGGGGCAGCAGTGTCTTGATGTGCCTCATGACGAGCCTCTCGAAACACTTCATGATGATGGATGTGAGTGCAACGGGACGGTAGTCGTTGAGGCAGGACACTGAAGACTTCTTCGACACGGGGATGATGGTGGCGGCTTTGAAGCACGTAGGAATGATGGCGCTGCTCAGGGAGATGTTGAAGATGTCAGTGAGAATCTCAGCTAGCTGGCCCGCACATCCTCTAAGCACTCTGCCAGGAATATTGTCCGTTCCAGCAGCCTTCCGTGGGTTGACCCTGCACAGGGTTCTCCTCACATCGGCCACGGTAAGACACAGCACCTGGTCATTGGGAGGAGGAGTGGTCTTCCTCGCCACTATGTCATTTTCTGCCTTGAAACGAGCGTAGAAGTTGTTCAAAGCATCTGGGAGGGAGGCATCACCAGCACAGGCAGGTGGTGTTGTCTTGCAGTTGGTGATGTCCTGAATGCCCTTCCACATGCGCTGCATGTCGCTGTTGTTCTGGAAGGGCTGTGGATTTGCTGGGCGTGTGCACGCTTTCCCTCTCTGATGGCCCGAGACAGCTTGGCCCTCGCTGTTGTTAGGGCTGCCTTGTCGCCTGCTCTGAAGGTGCAGTCACGGGTCCTCAGCAGCGCACACACCTTCGCGGTCATCCAGTAACTTTGTTCATGTTACAACATGAATTATGGTACCAAATCGAGTACACTTATACAGCACAATACAGATGCTGAAAATACACTCAGTAGTGATAATGTATTGCCAGGATATGATGTTAATGAAATCAGGTAATGTCCCAATTTTAGTTTTCTAACCTCTCCAGGGGGGATTGCTTCACTTACAGTTCCCGGCTTCCGTTCTTATTTGGGAAATTGTTCCTCATGTTTGCGTCTTGACAGCAAGCATCCCAGGCAAGCACATTGATCCTAATCTAAGCATGCTCTGTGTCTATACTTTCCTAAGAAGTGTGGAGTCAGGAGATTTCCAAACAACGTTTAACAGGAATATAACAGAGAGAGCTGAAGATACTCAGCAGCTCCAGCAGCACTTGTGAAGATGGAAATAGAACAAATGTTTCGGGTCAATGCCCTTTCACCTGTACAGGTAATAGTGTACCTGCATATGGTCTTGCACTTTGAAATTAAAGTCATGGTTCACAAATCACTGCGTTTTTTTTGCAGAAGGTAACTAAAAAGGCAATACGTGGAGAAAAAATGAGGTACGAATGTAAACTAGCCAAGAATATAAAGGAGGATAGTAAAAGCTTCTTTAAGTATGTGAAAAGGAAAAAAATAGTTAAGACCAAAATTGGGCCCTTGAAGACAGAAACGGGTGAATTTATTATGGGGAACAAGGAAATGGCAGCCCAGTTGAACTTTGGATCTGTCTTCACTAGGGATGACACAAACAACCTCCCAGATATAATAGTGGCCAAAGGACCTAGAGTAATGGATGAACTGAAAGAAATTTATATAAGGCAGGAAATGGTGTTGGATAGGCTGTTGGGTCTGAAGGCTGATAAGTCCCCGGGACCTGATGGTCTGCATCCCAGGGTATTTAAGGAGGTGGCTTTAGAAATCGTGGACGCATTGGTAATCATTTTCCAATGTTCTATAGATTCAGGGTCAGTTCCTGTGGATCGGAGGGTGGCTAATGTTGTCCCTCTCTTCAAGAAGGAAGGAAGAGAGAAAACAGGGAATTATAGACCGGTTAGCCTGACGTCAGTGGTGGGAAAGATGCTGGAGTCAATTATAAAAGATGAAATTACGACACATCTGGATAGCAGTAACAGGATCGGTCCGAGTCAGCATGGATTTACGAAGGGGAAATCGTGCTTGACTAATCTTCTGGAATTTTTTGAGGATGTAACTATGAAAATGGACAAAGGAGAGCCAGTGGATGTAGTGTACCTGGACTTTCAGAAAGCCTTTGATAAAGTCCCACATAGGAGATTAGTGGACAAAATTAGGGCACATGGTATTGGGGGCAGAGTACTGACATGGATTGAAAATTGGCTGGCTGACAGAAAACAAAGAGTAGCGATTAACGGGTCCCTTTCTGAATGGCAAGCGGTGACCAGTGGGGTACCGCAGGGTTCAGTGCTGTTTACAATATATATTAATGATTTAGATGAGGGAATTAAAAGTAACATTAGCAAATTTGCCGATGACACAAAGCTGGGTGGCAGCGTGAAATGTGAGGAGGATGTTATGAGAATGCAGGGTGACTTGGACAGGCTGGGTGAGTGGGCAGATGCAGTTTAATGATGCATGGCAGATGCAGTTTAATGTGGATAAATGTGAGGTTATCCACTTTGGTGGTAAGAACAGGAAGGCAGATTATTATCTAAATGGAGTCAGGTTAAGAAAATGGGAAGTACAATGAGATCTAAGTGTTCTTGTACATCAGTCACTGAAAACAAGCATGCAAGTACAGCAGGCTGTGAAGAAAGCTAATGGCATGCTGGCCTTCATAACAAGGGGAATTGAGTATAAGAGCAAAGAGGTCCTTCTGCAGCTGTACAGGGCCCTGGTGAGACCACACCTGGAGTACTGTGTGCAGTTTTGGTCTCCAAATTTGAGGAAGGACATTCTTGCTATTGAGGGAGTGCAGCGTAGGTTCACAAGGTTAATTCCCGGGATAGCGGGACTGTCATATGTCGAAAGATTGGAGCAACTGGGCTTGTATACTCTGGAACTTAGAAGGCTGAGAGGGGATCTTATTGAAACATATAAGATTATTAAGAGATTGGACACGCTGGAGGCAGGAAGCATGTTCCTGCTGATGGGTGAGTCCAGAACCAGAGGCCACAGTTTAAGAATAAGGGGTAGGCCATTTAGAACGGAGTTGAGGAAAAACTTTTTCACCCAGAGAGTGGTGGATGTATGGAATGCTCTGCCCCAGAAGGCTGTGGAGGCCAAGTCTCTGGATGCTTCCAAGAAAGAGATGGATAGAGCTCTTAAAGATAGCGGAATCAAAGGTTATGGGGATAAGGCAGGAACTGGATACTGATTGTGGATGATCAGCCATGATCACAGTGAATGGCGGTGCTGGCTCAAAGGGCCAAATGGCCTACTCCTGCACCTATTGTCCTACTCCTATTGTCTATTGATAATGAGATTATCTCAGTTGCAGACAGCCTTGCCCAGTCTCTACATTGCAATAACCCAGATTTTCTGATTTTATTTCAGATTTCCAGCATCTGCAGTTTATCTTGATTTTCACCAAAAGGTATTGCAAAGCATTCGTCAGACCACATTTGATGGATTATGAGTGGTTTTAGGATCCATATGTAAGTAAGGATGTGCTAGCATTAGAGAGAGTCCAGAGAAGGTTCATGAGAATGATCCCAGGAACGAAAGGGTTAATATGTGAAAGGGTTAGTATAAAGGTTTGATGACCCTGAACCTTTAACATCTGTCGGACGATGCTGAGGATTTTCTACGCGTCTGTGGTGGCCAGTGCGGTCATGTTTGTTGTTGTGTGCTGGGGCAGCAGGCTGAGGGTAGCAGACACCAACAGAATCATCAAACTCATTCGTAAGGCCAGTGATGTTGTGGGGATGGAACTGGACTCTCTGACGGTGGTGTCTGAAAAGAGGATGCTGTCCAAGTTGTATGCCATCTTAGACAATGTCTCCCATCCACTACATAAGGTACTGGTTGGGCACAAGAGTACATTCAGCCAGAGACTCATTCCACCGAGATGCAACACAGAGCATCATAGGAAGTCATTCCTGCCTGTGGCCATCAAACTTTACAACTCCTCCCTTGGAGGGTCAGACACCCTGAGCCAATAGGCTGGTCCTGGACTTATTTCCTGGCATAATTTACATATTACTATTTAATTATTTATGGTGAAACTGTAACGAAAACCAATTTCCCTCGGGATCAATAAAGTATGACTATGACTATGACTATGACTGTACTCACTGGAGTTTAGAAAGGGGGGATCTTACTGAGTCCTACCAAATATTGAAAGCCCTAAAAAGAGTGGATATGGAGGGGCTGTTTCCAATAATGGGCGAGTCTAGGACCAGAGGGCTCTGTCTCTGAGTAGAAGGACGATCCTTTAGAACAGAGATGAGGCGGAATTTCTTTAGCCAGACGGCAGTGAATCTGTGGAATTAATTGCTACGAGAGCTGTGGAGATCATGCCATTAGGTATATTACAATTGGAGGATTATAGGTTCTTGATTTGTCAGGGCATCAGGGAGAATAGGGTGGAGTGGGAAAATAACTCAGCCATGATTGAATGGCAGAGCAGACTTGATGGGCCGAATGGCCTAATTCTGCTCCTACGTTTTATGGTTTTTGTTATACATGTCACAAACACAATGGCCAGATGTCACCACGGCATCTCTGCAAACTGTAAAAATGAAATTGTGTGAAATACTAAGGTTTATACCATCGTACTAAATGAGACTTCGATGTACTAGCATAGCCCTACATTGCTTAAAAAAATTTACAAATCTGAAATTGTGAATCTTTATTTAGATTCATTTATTTGTCACTTGTACATGGAAACATACAGTGAAATGCATTGTTTGTGTTAACAACCAACACAACTGGAGGTAGCCCGCAAGTGTTACCAACATAACGTGCCCACAGTGCTCGACAGATCAGCACAGAGCACAATAAAATAGTAAAACAAGCCCCTTTTCTCCCTCCCACACAACCACACATCCACAAAGACAGTGCTTTTTAAGAACTTTGAAGTTTTTAAGAAGTGCTTTATAAGAACCTCAAAGTCCAAAGTAAATTTATTATCAAAATACATATGTGTCACCATACACAACCCTGAGATTCATTTTCTTGTGAGCATACTCAATGAATCTATAGAGTCCTGTGAGCACGGAGCCGAGTGAACGCAGGGCATTCCAAATTACAAGACTGCCCTCACAGGATTCCACGCCCACCGGGATCCGCACTCGAAAGAATTCCACGCCCACCGGGATCCGCACCAGCAAGAATTCCACGCCCACTGGGATCCGAACACAAATAAAAGCAACACTCACTCCGCTCGTCACTCACAGAGTTCCACCCATACTCCATTCCACACTCACAGAATTGCACATTCACAAATTTCCACACTCACTGAGCTCCTCGCTCGAAGAATTCCACAATCACTCTGCTCTGCACTCACATTTGCCCACGCTCACTGGGCTCTACACTCACAGAATTCCACACTCACCATGCTACCACCCACACTGGACCCCCGTCAATTCACCTACCAACACAACCGATTGACAGATGACACAATATCCACAGCTCTACACACCGTCCTTACACATCTGGAGAAGGATGCTTGTGTGAGAATGCTGTTCTTGGACTACAGTTCAGCATTCAACACCATAATCCCCTCCAGGCTCGACAAGAAGCTCAGAGACCTTGGCCTTGACCCTGCCTTGTGCAGCTGGTTCCTGGACTTCCTGCCGGCAGGTGGTAAGACTGGGGTCCCTCACCTCTGCCCCTCAATGCAGGAGCCCCCCTCCCCCAGGGCTGTGTCCAAAGCCCCTCCTTTACTCTCTGTATACCCACGACTGTGTCGCCACCCACAGCTCACTGGGTTTCAATAGGTACATTTAATGTCAGAGAAATATATGCAATATATATCCTGAAATACTTTTTCTTTGCAAACATCCATGAAAACAGAGGAGTGCCCCAAAGAATGAATGACAATTAAATGTTAGAATCCCAAAGCCCCCCTCCCACACACAAGTAGCAGCAAGGCAACGACCCCCCCACCAGTCGAAAAGCATCAGCACCCCCCACCAAGTACTCAAGTGTGCAGCAAAGCATCAATAAAGACAGACTTGCAGTGCCCCAAAGACTATTCATTCTAACCTGCTAATTAAATTTGCAGATGATACTACATCGATTGGCCTAATCTCAAATAATAATGAGGCAGCCTACAGAAAAGAAGTCATTACCCTGACACAGTGGTGTCAAGAAAACGACTGTTGCAAAAATAAAGGAGCTGATTGTGGACTACAGGAGGAATGGAGACAGGCTAACCCCTATTGACATCAGTGGATCTGGGATTGAGAGGGTGAACAGCTTTAAATTCCTCGGTATACACAGCACCAAGGACCTCGCTTGGTCTGTACATACCGGCTGTGTGGTGAAAAAAGCACAACAGTGCCTCTTTCACCTCAGACCGTTGAAGAAGTTCGGCATGAATTCCCAAATCATAAGAACTTTCTACAGGGGCATAACTGAGAGCATCCTGACTGGTATGGGAACTGTACTTCCCTCAATCGCAGGACCCTGCAGAGAGTGGTGCGGTCAGCCCAGCGCATCTGTAGATGTGAATTTCCCACTATTCAGGATATTTACAGTGATAGGTGCGTAAAAAAGGCCTGAAGGATCATTGGGAACCCGAGTCACCCCAACCACAAACTGTTCCAGCTGCTACGATCTGGGAAACGGTACCTCAGCATAAAAGCCAGGACCAACAGTCTCCATGACAGCTTCTTCCACCAGGCCATCAGACTGATTAATTCACACTGACACAATTGCATTTCTATGTTATATTGACTATTCTATTGTACATCTTACTGTACATATTATTTCTTACAAATTACTATAATTCGTACATTGTACATTCAGATGGAGACGTAACGTAAAGATTTTTACTCCTCATGTATGCAAAGGATGCAAGAAATAATGTCAATTCAAATCAATAGCCACTCTCTCCACAGTCACAGAATCCATCCACATTGGGCCCCAGACTCACAGAGCCCCGCACTCACTCAGAATTCCACACTCAGTCGGCTCCACACTCACAGAATTCCACACCAACTGGAAAAAGTACTCACAAGAATTCCACACTCACTCTGCTCTGCATTCACAGAACTCCACACTCATCGGAATCCACACTCCGAGAACTCCACACTTAGTATGCTCCAAACACAAAAAAAAATCAACAGTCACTCTATTCAGTACTCACAGAATTCCACACTCACTCTGCTCCGCACACACAGAGTGTCACGTGTACTCTGGCCGCAAGCACAGAATTTCATACTCATCGGGATCCACTCCCACAGAATTCCACACTGACCGTGATCAGCACTCACGCAATTCCACACTCATAGAATTCCATGCTCATTCACGTGCACCCTCGCAGAATTCCACAAATTACTAGGCTCCCCACAAACTGAATTTCACACCGACTGGGCACCGCATGCCCAGATTTCCATGCTCATTCTTTTCCTGGGCTCCTCACTCCTCAATCACTGAAATCTACACTCACTCTACTCCTTACTTGCAGAATTTCACACTCACTCTGCTGCACATTCTGTCACATCCACGGATTCGGCAGTGCAGCAGGGATGGCAATTGCGCTTGTGAATATGCATGTGTCAGTTCATTATTATTTCATTGTGATGGTATTTAACTCCATTCTTTTCATCGTAGCACTCGCCGAGACTTGAGCAAAGCACAGCAACGTTTCACTGCCTGCTTGCATTCGGCCTTTCCTGAGAAATTGGACTGTCGAGTCAACTGTCTCTGAAGACTGGCTGTATTCGTTTTATATTTAGTTATTCCTTTCAGCCAGGGAGATATTCTGGTGATCCTGATGGTTGTGGGAATTTTGTTACCCAATGCGAGCTGGCATTCCAAGCCCAGCCTGGTTATTTTGGTGATGATGTGCAAAAACTGGAGTACATGGCGAATCTCCGAGATGGACCTCCACTCAGCCTGTTCAGTGCTTTACGGGAACAAAGATACCCCGCAGCCCAGTCGTTCTGACATTTCATGGCAGAGTTAAGGAGGGATTTTGACTTTCCAGTATGGGGTCAGGAGGCTGCCCACCAACTCTTGGACCTGCGCCAAGGGAGAGGAACAGTGAGAACCTATGCAGTTAAATTTTGTACGCTTACAGTAGAGAAGGGTTGGAATGGGAGATCTCTCATTTCTGCCTTCAAGTGTGGACTGAACGCGGCAGTCCAGCATGAGATCGCTGTCCGGAACGAGCAGGATAGTCTGGATGACCTGATTAATCTGGCTATTCATGTTGATGACCGGTTAAACTGAGTGGCGCTGGAAAAGAATGTTTCGAGCTTCCTAAGCGCCCTTTGATTACCGTCTTTCCCCGCCCTTCCTTGCCACCCAGCACCCAGTCCACGGAGAAGCCTATGCAAGTAGGGCGCATGCGCCTGTCTCAGGAGGAACAAGAGTGTTGCAGGACAGGTTCCTGCCTCTATTGCAGTGATCCAGGACATTTCCAGGCTTCATATCCCAAGCGTCCAGTAAAAGCGGATACCCGTCAGCAGGGAGGGGAATCCTGATGGGTCAGTTCTCTCCTCAGTCAGCTTCCCCTCATTGTGTAACGCTCGCAGCTTCCTTGTCGTGGAGGTCTCAGACCCATGAACTTAAGGCATCTATTGACTCTGGTGCAGCTGGGGATCTCATGGACATCTCTCTCGCTTAGAGATGGGAAGTTCCGACTCAGGAATTAAGAGAAAAGATCAATGTTAAGGCGCTGGACGGTTGACCTCTGGACACTGGCCAGAACCACCTTTCCACCCAACCCCTCCAACTTGTGCTCGAAGGCAACCGTCATAAAGAACTCTTTCTGGTTGATTCGCCTGAACTACCGCTGGTACTTGGTCTCCCTCGGTTATGCCGACATAACTCACGGATCGATTGGTCTCTGAAAGCACTCCAAGATGGTGATCAGCATGTCTGGGTCCAGCTCAAGTTCCATGAATCCCCTCCAGTGTCAGCTAAGGATGTGGACCTGTCTGGGATTCTGGCTAAATACGCGGATCTCCTTGAAATCTTTAGTAAAAGACAGGCCACCACCCTGCCCCCACACCGGCCATGCGATTGTGCCAGAGACCACATACCTGGTACTAGTCCTTGCCAGGGATGGCTCTCTCTCCTCTGTCGTCCTGAAATGGTGGCCATGGAGGAATACATCAAGGAGGCATTGGCCATGGGGTTTATCCATCCGTCAACCTCGCCGGCAGGAGCGGGCTTCTTTCGTGTGAGCAAGGAAGACGGCAAGCTCTGTCCCTGTATCGATTATCGGCCCCTGAACAACATCACTGCAAAGAACCACTACCCTCTTCCCCTACTGGCGTCTGTGTTTGAACATCTCCAGGGAACATCCCCATCTCCATGTTTTCCAAAATTGATCTGCGCAATTCTTACAGTCTGGTTCACATAAGGGAGGGGAATGAGTGGAAGACAGCTTTGAACACCTCTAATGGCCACAATGAGTACCTGCTGATGCCTTTTGCTCTGGCCACGTCCCCGCTGTATCCCAGGCCTAGGTTAATGATGTGCTCAGGGATCTGTTGAACTAGTTTGTGTTTGTGTATTTAGATGACATCCTTATCTATACCCATTCTCATCAGGAACATGTCCGAAGAGTCGACAGGTAAGGCCATTCAAGCCAGGAGGGAGATATCAAGGGACCTTCCCCTGAAAGTCGAGAGCCGTAATTTGGAACTGTTTGTAGTGGAAAAGACTGTCAACAAGGTGTCTACTAGCATCACTGAAGATCCACCCAATATTCCATGTTTCCCAGCTCAAGGTGGTTACTACCTCTCCCCGTGCCCCAGTCACCCCACCTCCCCCTCCTCGCCGCTTGATAGATGGTTCCCTGATCTATACGGTGCAGCACCTCCTGGCATCGCGCCCAGGATGTGGTAAGGTCCAGTACCTTGTGGATTGGGAAGAATATGGCCTGAAGAATGTACTTGTATCCCGGCGAAGGACATCTTGGGCAAGTCGCTCATCCGGGACTTCCAGCAGACTCAGGTTTGTGGCGGCTCAGGGGCTGCGGCCTAGGGGGGAGCCCTGTCGTAACCATGAATTCGGCAGCGCAGTAGATACGGCAATTGTGCTTACGAATATGCACGTGTCAGCTAATTATTATTTCATTGTGATGGTATTTAACTCCGTTCTTTTCATAGCGCTTGTCAAGACTTGAGCAAAGCACAGCAACATTTCGCTGCCTGCTTACATTTGGCCTTGCCTGAGAAATTGGAGCGTCGGGTCAACTGACTCTGAAGACTAGTAGTATTCGTTTTATATTTTGTTAATCCTTTCAGCCATAGTGTTGGTTTCGTTTTCCATTTGAGAGTTTTATTTAACAGCCCTGTTTGGCCTGGTATTTATTGTTTTCTTTGCCCTCTAACTCTGTTTGCATTACAGTCTGTGAACTATCGAACCACTTCAGTGTCTCTATCTCTGTGCCTAGGCCATATCCAAACGAAGAGACACATTCACTGAATTCCATGGTCTCTGGGATCCTCACTCACAGAATTCCACACACACTGTACTCACACTCACAGAATTCCACACTCACTGTACTCACACTCACAGACTTCCACACACACTCTGCTCCGCACTCACAGAATTCCACATTCACTAGGTTGCACACTCACAGAATTCCATACGCAGGGAACTCTGCATTCACTGAACTTTTCACACAAAGAAATTACATGCATGAAATGAGAATCAGAATAAAGTTTATTATGACTGACAAGTGTCATGACATTTGTTGCTTTGCAGGAATTATACAGTGCAATACATAAAAAGCTTCGAGAAGTAGCAATACAAAATAAAATGAATGAGTAATGTAAAAGTAGGCCAGACAGGTAGTGTACACGACTGGTACAGTAATCTTATAATGAAGTGGAAGAAGCCATTCCTAAATCGTTGAGCGAGTGACATCAGATTTGTGTACCTCCTCACTCATTATAGTAATGAGAAGGGGAATGTCTTGAATGGTGAGGGTCCTTAATGATGGAGACCGCCTTCTTTCGTCTTCACACAAAATGGTGCATTCATGGAGCTCCACACACACAGATCTCTACATTCAGAGAACTTGTAATCATGGAACACCACCTTCACGGTACTCCACACTGATAGAATGTTGTAGCAATGGAATTCTGCATTCGCTGTTCAGTACTCCATATCCACACTCCACAAATGTCACACTCCAGGAAGTCCATATTCACATTACACTTTGCTCACCAAATTCTCCATTGATATAAGTCGAAGTACTGAGTACAGCAGATGGGATGAAGTTGAATAAAACATCAGTGAGGCCTAATTTGGAGTATCTTGTGCAGTTTTGGTCACTTACCTGCAGGGCAGATGCAAGAGTACAGGCAAAATTTCCAAAGATGTTGCTGGGACTGGAGGACCTGAGATGTAAGGAAAGATTGAGTAGGCTAGGAATTTATTCCTTGGAACACTGAAGATTAAGAGGAGATTTTAATGAGGCATACAAAATAATAAGGGGTATAGATAGGATAAATGCAAGCAGGCTTTTTCCACTGAGGCTGGGTGGGGCAACAACCAGAGGACATGGGTTAAGGGTGACAGGTGAACAGTTTAAGGTGAGCATATGGAGGAACTTCTTCACGCAGAAGCTCGTGAGAGTGTGGAATGAGCTGCTAGCACATGGTGCAGGCAAGCTTGATTTCAAAGTTTAAGAGGTTTGCATAGGTACATGGATGGTAGGGGTATGGAGGGCTATGGTCCTGGTGCAGGTCAATGGGAGTAGGCACTTTAAATTGATTAGCATGGACTAGATGGGCTGAAGGGCCTGGTTCTGTGCTGTACTTTTCTATGACTCCATGATTCTATGAGTTTCCTAGGGTTGAAATGTCTAACAGAGGGTGCACGGACCCCTTAACGGTATTGGTCCATGGCATTTAAAAGTTTGGGAACCCCTGTCTAGCACAAGAGGGCATGCATTAAAGGTAATGGGGGAAGAAAGTTCAAAGGAGATGTGTACAGCAAGTTTGTTACACAGTGGTTGTTGGGCGCCTGGTACGTGTTGCCAGAGATGGTGGTGGTTCGAGGGGTTTAAGAGGTACCTAGATAGGCATGTGAAGATACAGAGAATAGAGGGATGTGGACAATGTGCAGACAAAATTGATTAGGTGTCATCAGCTTAAATTGTTTGGCACAGCATCATAGATCAACATTTCGGGCCAAGACCCTTCAGCAGTCCTGATGAAGGGTCTCGGTCCAAAACATCAACTGCTTATTCCCTCCACAGATGCTGCCCGACCTGCTGAGCTCCTCCAGCATCTTGTGTTTGTGACTTTGTGCTGTGCTGTTGTATGTTCTATATTAAAACATTCGCAGATATTGCAGTCAACAGAGCTGCCGCCTCACTGCGCCAGAGAGCCGGGTTCAGTCCTGATCTCTAATGCTGTCGGAGCGAAGTTTGGATGTTCTCCCTGTCATTGCAAGGGATTTCTGGTTTCCTGAATAAAAGTGATGTGGTAGGTGAGTTGGCCACTGCTGTAAATTGCCTCCGTGTGTGGTGAAGTGGTCGATCCTAGATGGAGCTGGGGCAAATGTAGGGAGAACAAATTGAGATTATTGTAGGATTAGTGTAAATCAGTGTGGATTCATGGGCCAAGAGCATGCTTCCATGCTGTATCTCTCTATCCTCCCTGTGAAAAGCCTCCACACTCATAGCTGAGGAATTATAAAGCACCAGTGAGGGCTCACTTGGAGTATTGTGAGCAATTTTGGTCCCCTTTTCTAAGAAAGGATGTGCTGACACTGGAGAGGGTTCAAAGGAGGTTCATGAAAATGATTCCAGGATTGAAAGGCTTGTCATACAAGGAGTGTTTGAATGCTCTGTGCCACTACTCACCGGAGTTCAGACAAATGACGGGTGACCTCATCGAAACCTACCGAATGCCGAATGGCCTCCATAGAATGGATGTGTAGAGGATGTTTCCTATGATGAGGGAGTCTAAGACCAGAGGACACATCCTCAGAATATAGGGGCATCCTTTTAGAATAAAGATGAGGAGGAAATTCTTCAGCTAGAGAGTGGCAAATCTGTGTCATTGGGTATATTTAAGGCAGAGGTTGATAGAATCTTGATTGGTTAGGGCATGAAATTAGGGCATGAAGGGACACGGGGAGAAGGCAGGAGACCGGGGCTGAGAGGAAAAATGGATCAGCCATGAAGAAAGATGGTGGAGCAGATTCGATGAGCCAAATGGCCCTAATTCTGCTTCCATATCTTACGGTCGTATAGAATTCCAAATTCAAAGATCCTTGCACTCAAGAATTCCTACACCAAAGAAACTCCAAAGTAATAATACAGTCAAGAAATACCGATTCATGTCATGCTGTACCCAGGTAACAGTATATGGAAGTTATGTTACACTCAAGAAACACCAGATGTAAAAACCTCACACTCAATTCACATCACAACCAAGTTACACTCAGGTAATGAGCACTGAAGAAACTCAGCACTCATTGAATTCCATGCAGGTCAGGAACAATTCGTTTTTGGATCTCCTGTTGCACTCAATATTTCCGCCCCTCACCGATGGCAGACACTGCACGTTAAGGCTCTTTTCGTTGCACCTCCCAACTCCTCAGTGTCTCCTTCCAGACGGAGCACTTTCGTCTCCCAGTGCAGCAGGCACTCACCTAACACTAGGCCGCTAGGGAGTCAGGTGTGCTTCGCACAGCAGGGACAAGACCCCCGTGAAACCAGTCAGGCAATCTCACTTCAGGGGAGCCATAAGGACAGATGGTTATAGGAAACAGAAATGTCACAGCAGTGCAGCGGGAGAGTGTTCTGCTCAGATTTAGCAGATTGTTCAGGGAAATAGACTGCACGGAACTTGTGCCATCCCCTGCCTAGAAAGGTATGACCCAGCCGGTGTGTGAAAAACAAAAGGTGGTCAATATGCTCAGTGCTGTCATCCTGTCATGGTGTCAACCCTGTAATTCTCTTGCACACTACAGCGCTTTATTAGCTCTACCTCAAGCTCTAACTGCTTTTAACTTTTTCCCCTGACATTCAAAAAAAGACCATAACACATAGGAGCAGAATTAGGCCATTTGGCCCATGGTGTCTACTCCACCATTCGATCATCAAGGATCAAGAACCGGCTTTGTTCACTATTTACATGCATCAGGAATTTGCCGTTGTCGTGTTGGTGTGACATGCAACAACAAACAATAATATTCAACAGTTACAAAGAATCAATAATTACACAAAAATTAAAGTTAGGGGTGAAAGAATGGATATGGAATAAAATGTGTATAAATACGTAAAGAGCAGCATATATGTCTAACGTAAACAGCATTATAAAAAGTGGTTTATCATATTTATCAACACGCAGGAACACAGGAGGTTGTAGGCAATAGTGGAGCCCTCCCCACCGCTGTAAGCTACAGGAGGCACTGCCTCATTAAGGCAGCATCTATCATCAAGAATGACCTGGGTCAGGGGTTCCAACCTGGGGTCCATGGACCCTTTGCTTAATGGCATTGGCCCATGATATTAAAAATGGTTGGGAACCCCAGCTCTGGGTCATGCCCTCCTCTCACTGCTACTGTCAGGCAAGATGGACAGAAGCCTGAAGTCCAACACTGCCAGGTTTAAGAATAGCTACAGCCTTCAGGTTCTCGAAGCAACCTGCACAAGTTCACTCCTTCCTCAGCAATGGAACACTGCAGACCACACCTTGCACTACCATCGGACATGTTTCTGTGTTATTTCCTGGGAAAAGGATATGGTACCGGAGGATTGGAGGGAGGCGAATGTTGTCCCCTTGTTCAAAAAAAGTAGTAGGGATAGTCCGGGTAATTATAGACCAGTGAGCCTTACGTCTGTGGTGGGAAAGCTGTTGGAAAAGATTCTTAGAGATAGGATCTATGGGCATTTAGAGAATCATGGTCTGATCAGGGACAGTCAGCATGGCTTTGTGAAGGGCAGATCGTGTCTAACAAGTCTGATAGAGTTCTTTGAGGAGGTGAACAGGCATATAGATGAGGGTAGTGCAGTGGATGTGATCTATATGGATTTTAGTAAGGCATTTGACAAGGTTCCACATGGTAGGCTTATTCAGAAAGTCAGAAGGCAGGGGATCCAGGGAAGTTTGGCCAGGTGGATTCAGAATTGGCTTTCCTGCAGAAGGCAGAGGGTTGTGGTGGGGAGGGAGTGCATTCATAATTTGGAGGGTTGTGACTAGGTGGGTGTCCCACAAGGGTTGGTTCTGGGACCTCTACTTTTTGGTGATTTTTATTAACGACCTGGATGTAGGGGTAGAAGGGTGGGTTGGCAAGTTTGCAGACGACACAAAGGTTGGTGGTGTTGTAGATAGTGTAGAGGATTGTCAAAGATTGCAGAGAGACATTGATAAGATGCAGAAGTGGGCTGAGAAGTGGCAGATGGAGTTCAACCCAGAGAAGTGTGAGGTGGTACACTTTGGAAGGACAAACTCCAAGGCAGAGTACAAAGTAAATGGGAGGACAACTTGGTAGTGTGGAGCAGCAGAGGGATCTGGGGGTACATATCCACAGATCTCTGAAAGTTGTCTCACAGGACAGAACAGGGTAGTTAAGAAAGCTTATGGGGTGTTAGCTTTCATAAGTCGAGGGATAGAGTTTAAAGAGTCGCAAGGTAATGATGCAGCTCTATAAAACTCTGGTTAGGCCACACTTGGAGTACTGTGTCCAATTCTGGTCGCCTCACTATAGGAAGGATGTGGAAGCATTGGAAAGGATACAGAGGAGATTTACTAGGATGCTGCCTGGTTTAGAGAGTATGGATTATGATCAGAGATTAAGGGAGCTAAGACTTTACTATCTGGAGAGAAGGAAGAGGAATGAGAGGAGACATGATAGAGGTATACAAGATATTAAGAGGAATAGATAGAGTGGACAGCCAGCGCCTCTTCCCCAGGGCACCACTGCTCAATACAAGAGGACATGGCTTTAAGGTAAGGGGTAGGAAGTTCAAGGGGGATATTAGAGGAAGGTTTTTTACTCAGAGAGTGGTTGGTGCGTGGAATACACTGCCTGAGACAGTGGTGGAGGTAGGTACACTAGTGAAATTTAAGAGACTACTAAACAGGCATATGAAGGAATTTAAGGTGGGAGGTTATATGGGAGGCAGGGTTTGAGGGTTGATACAACATTGTGGGCTGAAGGGCCTGTACTGTGCTGTACTGTTCTATGTTCTATATTTTATGTTCTATGATAGTGGACTTTAGGAAAATTGGCTCACCCACAATCCTGTTGAATAATGGAGCAGGGGACAGACAACTGACTCCAGTTGATGTTCCCTAGAGTCTTCTTTGTCTTTAAGAGCAGGAGTCGTTCAATCAAACTCTCAATCATATTTCATCATTCCATAAGGTCATGGCAGATCCAATATTGGTCTCAATGCTACTTTCCAATGCTCTCCCTTGTGGTTAAGTGTGTGTTGATCTATGCTGTGAATATATCTAATGACTATGTCTCCACTGCTCTCTGGGGGAGAATATTTTAAAGTTTTAGTACTCTTTGAGAGAAGAGTTTTCCTCTTATCTTTATCTGAAATGAATATCCATAACTCCTTAAGTCTAAGTGTACCCACCAGGGAAAACACCCTGTCATCATCCACTCCAATGCTGAGCCCAAACCCCCTTTTACTCTTACATACTCCAGTGAGTAGAGGCCCAACTTGCCCACCTTTCTCCATATACCAACCCCTTCAGCCCAGGTGCCAACCAGGTCTTGCAGTGCAGGGGCAGAATGGTAGCGTGGTGGCTAGCACAATGTTTTGGAGTATCAGAGGCCGGGCTCAATTCCTATTGCTCTCTGTAAGGAATTTGTACATTCTCTCCAACACCATGTTGGTTTCCTCAGGTTTCTTCTCACAGTCCAATGATGGAAAAGCCTGATAGGTTGATTGGTCATTGTAAATTGTCCCATGACTAGACTAGGATTAAATTGGGGGATTCCTTTATGGCACAGTTCAAAGGGCTGGAAGGGCCTATTCCGCACTATACCTCAATAAGTAAATACTGTTAGATCTGGAAGATTCATACTGTCCAGAGATTCTTCAGAAGTCAAGAATAAGGCACAGTGGTTATGGTCACATTACGGTTAAGGATCCCAGAGTCGTAGTGGTGCTGTACAGATAAGCGCTGCGCCAGTTGCCTTCATCTCTCACGGTTGTGGGCAGGTGCCTAGACGGGCAGGCAGCCTTTTTCTCCGCTCCTCACTCTGCAATGTTGCCGGTCCTTTTCTTCCTCTGTCTGCACCTTTTTCTCTTCCCCTGCTCCATTCCCTGAAGAATGGTCTTTGAGAGTCCACTTGATCTTGTGATGTGGCCGTACCATCTCAGTCTCCTCTTCTTTACTGTGGACAGTAGGTCTTCATAGTGTCTCACATGTTGCACGATGGTTTTTGGTACTCTGTCACTCAGACATGGTCTGTACAGGAGATACAGTGGAGCTTTCTGAAGCATCTTATTTCTACTGACAGGATCTTCTTTTGCAATTCTGCTATCGAAGTCCTTGATTCACAAGCACACAAGAAGATGGAGAGCACAAGTACATGCAGGAGTTCCAACTTGGATCTGAAAGTGATGTTAATGTCTCTCCAGATTGGTTTTAGTTTAGCCAGGATTGCTGTTGTTTGGGCTATCCTTGCAAGGCTTTAATCCTTCTTGGTTGATGATGGCACCAAGATGTTTGAACTGTTTGGCAATCTCTGAGTCCTTGTCCACTGACTGTGATTTTTGCTGTGATTGGCTCCTCACTGTTTCTCATCAGCTTGGTTTTCTCTGTGCTGATCTCCATGCCATATCTGGTAGATGTATCATCCAGACAGTCCACAATGCAGGGCAATTCATCCTCACTTCCTACTAGCCCATCAGTGTCATACCTGAGGTTGGTTATGAAATGCTCTTCGATGCCTGACATACTGTGCTAATATGGTTTTCCAGGGCATCTGTCATTATTTCCTCCAGGAAAATGTTGAACAGCATGGGTGAAAGGAGGCGGCCTTGTTGGACTCCAACTGATGTGAGGAACTACTCTCCAACTGTGCCTCGAACAAGTACCTCACTGTCAGCTTTGGTGTAGATGTTGCTTGATGGTTTGGATCACCTTCTGGTCCATGTTGTATCTCTTCATTGTGGCCCAGAGTGCATCATGCCACACCCTTCTTGAAGTCTATGAACACATGGAAGATGTCCTTTTGATGTTGTTTGTGTTTCTTGCACAGTTCTCAGGGGTTGAATACCTGTTCTGTTGTACTTCCTCCACTTCTGAATCCAGCTTGCTCTTTGGTGATTATTCTTCTGCCTGTGGTTTCAGTCTGTTCAGGATGACTTGCAACATCACTTTGCTTGTGTGGCTGATAAGACTTATGGTTCTCTAATTCTGGCACTGCTGTAGGTTGCCTTTCTTGGGGAGAGTAATGATGAATGATTTTCTCCAGAGTGTTGACCATTCCCCAGTCTGTCAAATTTTGCTGCAGATATTGATGAGGATGTCTATCACTGTCTCTCCTCCAGGTTTTCTCAGCTCATCCGGGATGTTGTCTATTCCTGGAGCTTTCCCATTCCTCAGTGATCTTACAGCTGCATTTACTTCTTCCTGAGGATCTTGTGGTTACAAACTTTTTATTAGATATTTATTGACAAAAAATAACTGTAAGGAGAGTAATTATCTCTAACTTTAACTAACTCACTCTACTACAAGTATAGAGAAAAATAATGGGACAAGGAACTTGCCTCGTGGTTGGTCTTTATTCTGAAAACTAGTTGAAGTTGGCTAATATACTGAAAAAACTCATAAGAGTAGCCTACTAAACAAGAGTGGTTTTGATTGATGCTGCTGTGACAATGTGTTTACAGACAAAGAAACTACAGAACTACTGAACCGACTGTAGTACAGGTTACTGACAAATTCACAGATAAACAGGTCAATATACAAACATTGTGTTGGCATGTGGCCAAGTGGTTAAGGCGTTCGTCTAGTGATCCAAAGTTCAAGTTCTAGTGATCTAGTTCAAGCCCTGGCTGAAGGCAGCACGTGTGTCCTTGAGCAAGGCACTTAACCACACATTGCTCTGCGACGACACCGGTGCCAAGCTGTATGGGTCCTAATGCCCTTCCCTTGGACAACATCGGTGGCGTGGAGAGGGGAGACCTGCAGCATGGGCAGCTGCTCGCCCAGGCCTGAGCCCTGGAAACCTTCCAAGGTGCAAATCCATGGTCTCACAAGACTATGTACGGATGCCTATAAGAACAGAAGATATAAGCAAGCATGAAGAAAATTAAGTACCAAGAAAAATAACAGTTTAGACCCTAATCCAACATCACTGATCAGCGTGCAGTTCTCCAGGTATGGTCTCACTAATGCGCACATTGAGCAGTTCCTTTACCTGCTTGCTATCCTCTGTGTTACATGGGATAGGAGCTGAAGATCCCTTTATACCATTTAAATAATATATGCATTTGTAATCCTTTCTTTTATGATTGCTTCAGATTTTAAGTCTGAGGACCCACACTCAACATTCAGAATCAGAATCAGATTTATTACCAGTGTCTACCTACGTTGTGAAATTTGTTGTTTTGTGGCAGCAGTACGGTGCAACAATAAAAAAAAAACTATGTTACTATAAGAAATATACACTCAGTGATCACTTTGTTAGGTACGCCATGTGGAAGCAACTCAGTACATAAAAGCATGCAGACATGGTCAAGAGGTTCAGTTGTTGTTCAAACCAAACATCAGATTGGAGGAAGAAATGTGATCTAAGTGGCTTTGACCATGGAATGATTGTTGGTACCAGTGGGGTGATTTAAAGTCTTTCACAAACTGCTGATATTTTGGGATTTTCACACACAACAGACTCCAGAGTTTACAGAAAATAGCACGAAACACACACACACACACACAACTGGTTGCATCATGGTCTGGTACAGCAATTCGAATGCGTGTGAATCGACGAAGTTGTAGAGAGCAGTGGACTCAGCCCAATACATTACATCACATCCCTCCCCACCGTTGTAGTATCTACAGGAGCATAGCATGATGAATGAGTACAGTAAACAAACAGTTGAATGTGGACTTCAGGAAGCAGAAGTCAGGAGAGCATGCAACAGTCCTTAGTGAGGGATCAGCAGTGGAAAAGATGAGAAGCTTTAAGTTCCTGGGCACAAACATCGCCGAAGATTTATCCTGGGCCCAACATTTTGATGCAATCATGAAGAAGGGATACCAGTAGCTCTACTTTGTTAAGTGTATGAAATTTGTTATGTCCAAATACCCTTGCAAATTTCCCCAGATCTATAATGGACAGCATTCTGATCGGTTGTATCACAGCCTGGCAAGGGCCTTACAATGCACAGGATTGCAAGAGACTGCCGAGTTGCAGATTCAGCCAGCTCCAT
This sequence comes from Mobula hypostoma, assembly GCF_963921235.1. Taxonomy (NCBI): domain Eukaryota; kingdom Metazoa; phylum Chordata; class Chondrichthyes; order Myliobatiformes; family Myliobatidae; genus Mobula; species Mobula hypostoma. The sequence goes on from NC_086111.1 coordinate 24,887,413, forward strand.
GACGGTCACAATATCTGAATCATCCATGAACCCATGAATTCTAATGTGTTATTCTGTTTTGTTGCACTATTGATTTTTCTAATTTATTGTAATTTTATGTCTTTGCATTGTAATGCTACTGGAAGATGACAAATTTCACATCATATAAGACAGTGATAATAAGATTATGATCAGTAACCCAATTCCACATATTGACTTTAGCACATTATCTTTTTGATGAATAAAACTATATCAGTGCTAGGTGTAAACAGACAATTGACATTCTATCAGCCACCATAGAAAACAGGTGGGAGCATCTACCACCCTCTTCCTGCAGAATTGGTTCTGACCTCATTTATGAAGGGCCAAAGAATATACATAAGAAATTGGGTAAGGAATTAAATTCCTTGTTCCTATTCTGCCATTTGAGAAGACCAGCAGCCATCTCCTACCTCAGTTCCACTTTCCTGGACCAATCTTACATTTTTAAGATCTAACAATTTCTATCTTGAATATTCTCAATTCCCCCTTGGGTAGAGAATTCCAAATATTCATTACCATCTATGCAAAGAAATGTTTTCTTCTCTGTCTCCTGATTGGTTCAAAACAAGTTTATTTACTTATTGGCATGACAGTTTCAAGTTTATTTACTTATTGGCATGACAGTGGCTACATTCCATTAGGATTTTGAGAAGATTTAGAATATCTCCAAAAACACCGAAAATTTCTAGATGTACTGTGGAGAGCATCCTCACTGGTTGCATCACCATCCAGCATTGGGGTGGGGGAGGGGAGCAACAGTATGGAATTGAAGTAAGCTGCAGAGAGGTGTAAATTTAGTCAGCTCCATCATGAGCACTAGCTTCCGTAGTATCCAGGACATCTTCTAGGTGCGATGCCACAAAAAGGCAGTGTCCATCATTAAGGACTCCCATCACCCAGGTCATGCCTTGTTCTCATTGCTGCCATCAGGAAGGAGGTATGGAAGCCTGAAGGCACAGGCTCAATGATTCAGGAACAGTTTCTTTCCCTCTGCCATCCGATTTCGAAATGGACAGTGAACACATGAAACACTACCTCAGTACCTCCGTTAGTTCGGTTTTTGCACTACTATTTTAACTATTTAATACACATATATACACCTACTGTAATTTATGTATTGCATTGTAATGTTGCCACAAAGTCAACAAATTTCACAACATATGCCAGTGATATTAAACCTGATTCTGATTGTCACATACATTCTCAGATGTGAAAATAATCTTTTTTATGGCAGCAACAGTATAGTACATCACAAAAATTGTTAACATAAACTATACATAAATAACAGGGAAACAGCATGTGAGCATCAGTAGTAGGGAAGATCCTGGAATCTATCATTAATGAAGCGGCAACAGGGCACTTGGAAAATAGCGGAGTCAAGATAGAAATCTTATGGAAGATAGTTATGGCTGGCCAGATGGCTCGAATTTATCAATGGTGCCAACCAGTGAAATGGTTATGGTTAATATTGTGTATTTGGTCCCTCAGGGAGGCTTCCAATTCAATTACCAAAATCCGTTCAGTTATAAGGGTAATATATACCGGTGTGGATTGAGGAAAAGTTAACAGACCGATCACAAACCTGTCATTTTTGGGTGATGCGTGTGCCATTGAAAATGATGCGGATGTCTGCAGGTGTTTGCAATTTGTATCATTGATTTGTCTGAAGGCATCAACTCTAATATATCCAGGTTTACTGAGGACAAAATGTTTCAGATGGCAAAGCCTCAATTTTTTTTATTCTGAGAATTTGAAAGCTGTTGGTATTCTGGGAGATCTTGCTTTTCTTGGTGTTAATACGTCAATTTAGAAAACAATTAGTATGGAAAATGGTACGTCAATTTTTATTGCAAGAGAGTTTAAATAAAGAATAGATATGCTGTATTCTACTTGAACAACAGCTCTGTGCTGAGTCTCAATCTGAAATATTGGCCACCTCTTCACCTCCACACATGCTGTCGAGCCACTGAGTTTGTCCAGCAGTCTGTTTCCTGTTCCAGAATTCTTTAATATCTGCCGGTAATTTTAAGTATCGTTAACTTCGTTCAGGATTTCATTTTGTATTATCAAGCAACTTTCAATTGATTTTCATTTTCCATAATTGAGATGCTCCCCCTATGACCACCACCCCACCAGATGCCTCCCCATTCGTCAGAGTCCCAGTGTCCTAATGGTCCATTAATACCTAAAATGGCAAATAAATTTTCCTACTTGAAATACTAAACAACATTGCTGCCAAATAGGCAGCAATATTTCTGCCATAATAAGGGACACCAATGTAAAGCACTCATCTTGTACAGTTTTTCTTAATAAGTGAAGCATATGCAAGTAATGAGGGCTAGAGGGGATCCCAAAGTGGAATTTTTCTGACCCAAAGGATAAGTGGAATCTGAAACACGCAGAGATAGTGATGGAGGTGGTAACCCTCATAACAGTTGAGGGATATAGAATGTCGACCAAATACTGTTGATGAGATTAAGTAAGCTGGGTGTATGATGGTCAGCATGGGCAAAGTGGGTGATTAAGTAAGCTGGGTGTATGATGGTCAGCATGGGCAAAGTGGGTCTGTTTCTCTCCCATGTGGCTCTACAGTTCTCTAATAACTGGGCACTTGAGAAAATCCAGTTTCCCCCCTTGCTCTGAATTGTAGCACCATTCAACATTCTTTTCGTGTAATTGATCCCAAAGAACAAAATACACTTAAATTAAAAAAAGCCAGTTACATAAGTACTGTTTACTTTCACCTTGAAAAATATAAATCCTCAAGTTGCCCTTCGGATGCAGTTCTTTGCCTCAAGTATTTGCAGAAAGGCCCAAGACAGGCACTTAAGTAAAAGGGAGCAACTGGAACGAACTTCCAAAAAAACTCAACAAAAGCTGTATCCATTTTCACTTTCTTTTCCAAGCACTGCACAGAATTTATAATTACCAGTTCTTTGCTTCTATTGTAAGTTTAATAGACTAAAGAGCTATCACAGCCACATTTATTTTAAAAGCACCAGCCCTGGAGTGTCTACTAGAGGGCCAAATGATTAACACAAATGCTTTGTCAGAATGAAGATGTAACAAGCACCGCCCAGCCAAAGGATGAATTGAAATCAGTGGGTTATCTTTCAGATTAACCAGGGCATTTAGTGAGGAAAATTTCATGAAAGTGTAATTCTTAGCTTTCATGAATCCACACAGTAGGCAGCCTGCCAACTGTCAAGCTGGTGAAATTTTCCTGCTTCACAAAACATCTCCTATTCATTTCTCAGTTTAGATAAGTTAATGTTTCTCTTGCACAAGCTTATTTGCAATGCATACTCCCTCTTACCAGTAGAATAAGGCATTGTTTATACATCAATGTTAACTTTTTTTAATACTGCACAAAATATAGTTTCTATGGAATTGCATCCCATTTTTATTTAACTAAATGCATTCCGTTTTTCTTAACGCAAGTAACATCATTCAAGCTTAATTCAGCAGTATTAGAAGAAATAAAGCTCCTTTAAAGAACAGTCAGAGTTCATTTCCATTAGAGGAACAATTGACAAGACTTTGTTCTACATATGATTTCATGTACTTACACTGTAATATCTTTTGATATGCCGCCTGCTGTCCAAAGTCAACTTGTTACATATTTGCACTTGATACTGAAAAGGCGATGCTTCACAATTAACATTACTGCAGTTCAGTAAACTGGGTTGTATCTGTTGCCCCTGTTACAGAACAGAAGAGGTGCATATGAAATACAACTCAAAATACTTTAATGATAAGAAACATCACTATTTTTCTGTATAATCAAGATTCAGTAAAAAAGAACATTTTTCACTCAACCCGGTCTATACACAAGTTCTATATCTGAAGTTGCACAAGAATAGTGATGCATTCACTTTACAGTCAGCCCACCTGCAAATTCTCAAAGTTCGTACAATTAATTCTCTATCTTGTTTACTGCTGTAATGAAGGGAAGTCAAGGATTATGTTCACTAACATTGCTCTGTGCCAAGCTCCACTCCTTACTTTCCTCAAGCAACCAGATTGTTTTGACTAAAAAAATCCAAACCAACTGCTCTTCCTCTGGATCAACTTAAAATAATTACTTTTAATTTAGATAAGGGTGCCTTTGCTTTCCATCCAAAGACTAAGATGTCCAGTCTCATAATTTACTGTGTGTTGTAAACCTTGGGGGAAAAAACCTAAGATGATTAAATATTTTCCGATGATTTTAGATTTTGATTCAAGGTCACACAAATATCTGGCATCAGTTTGGGATGGAGATGCATTCCTCTACATTTGATGACAGAGGAGGATAATGATGTACAGAAGGTCAAGGAGTCTTTTTTTTAAACTGGGGGGATATTTGGGAGAAGGGAAGGGAAAGGAAATAAAGATTTAATATTTAAAAAAACAATATCTTATTTTAACTTTTTCTTGCACAGAAATGTCAACTATTTGAAACGTCAACTGGTAAGTCCCATCTTATTCATTTTCAATGAAGATAAATATTTGCATTCAGAAGATAAATGCAGTTTGAACAACATCATTTTCTAAATCTCCAGCCCCAAGAATGATGAGATTCAATTTTCTTTTGTTGTTGTTGTTTGTTTGCTTGTTTTTTTTTACAGGCTACAAACCAATAACCAAGGAAAAGCAAGAAGCTGATACTTCCTTTCAAAGACAGGATTCTGCAGATGCTAGAAATCCAAAGCAACACACACAAAATATGCTGGCTGGTGGTAAGAAACAGACAAATGCTAAAGAAATGGCAAGGTTGCCGACCGATGCACCAAAACAACAACACACACAAAATGCTGGAGGAACTCAGCTAGTCAGGCAGCATCTGTGGAAATGAATAAACAGTCAAGGTTTTGGGCCAAGACCCTTTTTTCAGGACTAGAGAGGAAGGGGGAAGATGCCACAATAAAAAGGTGGGGGGGGGGGAGGAAGAGGAGGATAGCTGGAAGGAGATAGGTGAAGTCAGGCGGGTAGGAAAGTTAAAGGGCTGAAGAGAAAGAAATCTGTTAGGAGAGGAGAGTGGACCATAGGAAAAAGGGAAGGAGGAGGGGACCGAGGGGAGGTGATAGGCAGGTTTAAGAAGAGGTGAGAGGCCAAGAGTGTGGAATAGAAAAGGGAAGGGGAGAGGACTTTTTTAAAACTGCAAGGCGACATCAATGTTTCATGCCTTTTCATTGGCTATGTAGAACAGTCCATGTTCCAAGCCTTTCCCAGTAATGCTCCCCAACTCTTCCTCTGCTACATTGACAACTGCATTGGTGTTGCTTCATGCAACCATGCTGAGCATTTCATCAACTTTGCCTCCACAACTATTCTACCCTTAAATTCACGTGGTCCTTTGCTGACACCTCCCTCCCCTTTCTTGACCTCTTTTCTGGAGACAAACTGTTGACTGACATCCTTTATAAACCTCCCGATTCCCACAATTATCTTTACTATACTTCTTCCCACCATCTCCTGTAAAAATGCTATTCCCTTTCTCAGTTCCTTTGTCACTGCCGCATCTGTTCCCAGAATGTGGATGTCCTCCTTTTTCATAGAACAGAGTTTCCCTTCCTCCAACGTTGATAATGCCCTCACCTGCATCTCCTCCAGTTCCTGAACATCCGCACTCACCCCAACTTTCCACCATCTTAACAGGGATAGAGTTCCACTTGTCCTTTCCTACTGCACCCCATGAGCCTCCGCATCCAACACATCGTTCTCCACAACTTCCACCATCTCCAAAAGGACCCAACACCAAACGTATCTTTACCTCGCCCCCTTCTCTCCACAGGGATCACTCCTTCCATGGTTCCCTTGTCCATTCATCCGTCCCAGTACCTATCCCTACAAACAGCCTAATTGCTACACCTGCCCATTCACCTCCTCCCTCACTTCCATTCAGGCCCCAAACAGTCTTTCCAGCAACACTTCACCTGTGAATCTGCTGTATCCGGTGCTCCTGAGCCTCCTCTACATTAGTGAGATCAGTCGTAAGTTGGGGGACTGCTTCGTAGAGCAGCTCTGCTCCATCCAGCAGAAGCGGAACTTGCCAGTGACCAAATATTTTAATTCCAATTCCCATTCTGATATGTCGGTCCATGGCCTCCTCTTGTGCAACGATGACGCCACCCTCAGGGTGGAGAGGTGGAACATCTTGTATTTTGTATGGGTAGCCTCCAGCCTGATGGCACGAATATCAATTCCTCCTTCCAGTAAAAAAAAACGTCCGCGTCCCCTCTTCTTTTATTCCCCACTGTAACCTATTATTTATTTTACTTTATTGTCACCAAACAATTGATACTAGAGCGTACCATCATCACAGCGATATTTGATTCTGCGCTTCGCGCTCCCTGGAGTACTAATCGATAGTAAATAGTAAAAATTTAAATTAGAAATCATAAATAGAAAATAGAAAGGGAAAGTAAGGTAGTGCAAAAAAAAACCGAGAGGCAGGTCCGGATACTTGGAGGGTACGGCCCAGATTCGGGTCAGGATCCGTTCAGCAGTCTTATCACAGTTAGAAAGAAGCTGTTCCCAAATCTGGCTGTACAAGTCTTCAAGCTCCTGAGCCTTCTCCCAGAAGGGAGAGGGACGGAAAGTGTGTTGGCTGGGTGGGTCGTGTCCTTGATTATCCTGGCAGCACTGCTCCAATAGTGTGCGGTGTACAGTGAATCCAAGGACGGATGATTGGTTTGTGTGATGTGCTGGGCTGTGTTCACGATCTTCTGCAGCTTCTTCGGTCTTGGACAGGACAACTTCCATACCAGGTTGTGATGCACCCTAGAAGAATGCTTCCTGTGGTGCATCTATAAAAATTAGTGAGGGTTTTAGGGGACAGGCCAAATTTCTTTAGCTTTCTCAGGAAGTAAAGGCGCTGGTGGGCATTCTTGGCAGTGGACTCTGCTTGGTTGGACCAAGTCAGGTCATTTGTGATACTGACCCTGAGGAACTTAAAGCTTTTGACCTGTTCCACTTGCGCACCACCGATGTAAATGGGGTCCTGCAGTCCGCTACTCCTTCTGAAGTCAACAGCCAATTCTTTCGTCTTGCTGACGTTGAGGGGTAGGTTATTGTCTTCGCACCATGCCACCAGGTTCTCAAATTCCTCTCTGTACTCAAACTCATCATTACCCGAGATACGGCCTACAATTGCGGTGTCATCAGCAAACTTATATATTGAGTTTGATGGAAACTTGGCTACACAATCATGGGTGTACAGTGAGTACAGCAGGGGGCTGAGTACACAGCCTTATGGGGCACCGGTGATCAGAGTGATTGCAGAGGAGAGCTTGTCCCCTATTTTTACAGCCTGGGTCCTGTCTGTGAGGAAGTTGAAGATCCAGCTGCAGATCTGAGTGCTAAGGCCCAGGTTCCGGAGCTTAGGAATCAGTTTATTTGGAATGATGGTATTAAAGGCAGAGCTGTAGTCAATGAAAAGGAGCCTTACATAACGCATCTTTATTCTCCAGGTGTTCTCAGGAGGAATGTAGGGCCAGAGAGATGGCATCTGCCGTTGACCTGTTGCTCCGGTAGGCGAATTGCAAGAGTCGAGGTTGACCAGTAGGCTGTGGTTGATGTGTGCTATAACCAATCACTCAAAGCACTTCATAGCAATTGATGTCAAAGCCACAGGTCGATAGTCATTCAGGCATGCCACCTGGCTCTTCTTTGGCACCGGGATAATTGTTGCCATCTTAAAACACGAGGGAATCTTAGACTGAAGCAAGGAGCAGTTGAAAATGTCAGCAAACACTCCAGCTAGCTCCCTTGCACAGGCCCAGAGAACCCGTCCCGGGACGCCATCTGGGCCCATCGCCTTCCTTGGATTTATCTTTAGGAAGGCCTTTCTAATGTCCTGCTCGGTGACAATGAATCTCGATGCCACCAGGTCCAGTTCATCCAGAGGGAGCAGGACGCTCCTCTTCGGTTCGAATCTTGCGTAGAATACGTTAAGTTTGTCAGGAAGAGAAGCGCCACAGTTATTAATATTCCCAGCCTTTCCTTTGCGCCCAGTGATCTCATTTAGACCCTGCCATAGTCCACCTGCATCCCTCTGGTTAGCCTGGGCTTCCAACTTGGCTCGATATTGCCCCTTGGCGCCCTTAATGGCTTTCCAGATTTCACGCCTGGATTCCGTGCAGCAACTGGTATCCCCGGACCTAAAAGCCGCAGCTCTAGCCTTCAAAAGGGACTTGACCTCATAATTCATCCAAGGTTTCCGGTTAGGGAATACCCGGATCCTCTTGCGAGACACACAGTCCCCCGTGCATTTCCAAATAAAGTCCGTGACAGCTGAGGCATACTCATCAAGGTTAGCTGCTGAGTCCTTGAATACTAACCAGTCCACCGATTCAAAGCAGTCACGGAGGACCTCATCCATTTCCTCTGTCCAACTCGACACCACTTTTGACACCGTGACCTCCTGCTTCAGTTTCTGTTTGTAAGCCGGGAGGAGGAGTACGGCCTGATGGTCTGATTTTCCAAAGTGAGGTTGTGGGACGGAACGGTAGACGTCCTTGACTGCTGTGTAGCAGTGGTCAAGTATATTCGGGCCCCTGGTGGGGCAGGAGACATGTTGGTATAACTTTGGCAGCGCCTTTCTGAGGTTGGCCTGGTTAAAGTCCTCGGCTGTAATGAGCAAAGCCTCCGGATACCTGGTCTCAAGTTCACTGATGTTGGCAAACAGTGTGTTCAGAGCACACTCCACGTCTGCCTTGGGGGCGAATGTAGACCGCTGTCAGTATTACCGAGGTGAATTCCCGTGGCAGATAGTAGGGACAAGACTTACCGACAGGTGTTCCAGGTCCGGGCTGCAGGAGCTCATCAGTGCCACTGTGTCTGAGCACCACACAGTGTTGATCAGTAGGCAGACACCATCTCCCCTCGTCTTGCCCGAAGACGCCGTGCGGTCCATCCGATGGACCTCTTCACACCTGCCTATCAGCTCCCCCTGCGTCCCCTCCTTCTTCCCTTTTTCCTGTGGTCCACTCTTCTTTCTTATCAGATTCCTTTCTCTCCAGACCTATACTCATCCTACCCACCTGGCTTCACCTATCACCCACACCCCCACCCACTTTCTATTCTGGCGTCTTACCCTCTTCCTTTACAATCCCGAAGAAGGGGTCTTGGCCCAAAATGTCGACCGTTTATTCATTTCCACTGATGGTGGCGGACCTACTGAGTTCCTTCAGCATTGTGTGTGTTGCAGAGGATCAAAGTAGATCTGAGTGAGTACTTTCACAGGAAAATAGTTGTCCTTTAGGTTATTTTTTTGGCGATCAAACATTTCCACAGCATGGAAACATGGATAACTGAGGGACTAAAATTTATCTCTGTTGCCAGCACAACATAATTAGAACTATTGCACTACTGTGGAGATCAACTCTCTATCTGCCCATATTCCTCATTAACAGCAAGCCAGACTGATGTTCTCAATCTTATTCAAACACTCATGCCAACTGGCCTACATTAATTTCACAGAGGAAGCACTGATTTAGTTTTCATTGTCTGAGAAGATGGCAAAGCAAACATCTATTGTCCATTGTGCTGTCAGTGTAATTAATTATAGTCACAGAGAGATACAACCTGGAAACTGGCCTTTTGGCCCACCTAGTAAGCACAGACCATCAATCACTCACCTATCTAACATTAATCCCACTTTTTTTTTTAAATTCATTCCACACTCTGAACTATTTCCAGGTTCTACCAGTCACCTAAATAATTGAAGGAATTTAAAGTGGCCAATTGACCAACCAACCCACACATCTTTGGGGTGCGGAAGGAAGCCCATGAGGTTACAGAAAGGAGATACAAAGTCCTTGCTGATCGCACCCGAGGTCATGATTGAACCCTGGTCACTGTCTCCGTGAGGCAGCGGCTCTACATGCTTTACAACTGTGCTGCCCTATTTTTCTTCAATTTATAGTACCCCGCAACACTGCTGAACTGAAAGTTTCAGGATTTAGATCCCACAATAATGAAAACAAACCTATAAATTTCAAATGAAGATGCTGTGCAATATGGAGGTGGTGATCCATGCTCATTCTTCCAGTTGGTTGGGTGTTGGGTTGAGGAGACTCTGACAGATGAACCTAGGCAAGTGAATGTGAAATCTGGACTCTGTTTTAGAGTGGTAGCTAGCATCCCAATTAAGTAGACTGCTTGATGATCAAGCCCGAGCCTTTTATGGCCTCTATGTTTCAGCTGCACTGCTAGGCTGTGTAATTTTTTCAATTTAGCCAAGGGGAGCAGGACATGCTTTGTCAATATATATTCTGATACTTACACTGCCATCAAATACATTGTCATAAATGTTTTCTGTTCCACAGTTTGGACATATGAACTTGAACCTCTCTGCATCACGGTATTTTTCTTCATCGGTCAGCTGAACCGGGCCACCCAGCAGCACATCATTTTCTTCATCTTGAAGACAGATATGGTTCACTCTGAATTGGGATGGATCCAAGCCTTTATGGTAGGGAGAGATGGAAAGAAAAGAAATGAGGAATCAAGCTGATCTAGTTAATTCATCTTCACTTACTCATAACCAGACGCAGTTTTACTGAAGGTGCTTTGAAACAGAGGGATTTGGTCTGACAAACTGATAATCAAGAATAATTAAGTTAATTTTATTTACTTTCATTTGGACAGAACGTTGGTGAACACTTCCATCAACTGTCCATAACTTTGCAGCACATGATATTATAGAAGCCCAAGCATGCTGCAAACTTCTGATCTGTCAGTCGGGAATGCAATAAAGATTCACTGATTCAATACTGACACAGTTCTGCATTTTTTGATTAAACCAAAGCTCTTCAGTACATTCAAAGCATTGAAGAAGATCCCATGGCGACGATCAAGAAATTCTTTTAATTTATGGTCCAGTTGACATCCCACCACCATCCACCACAACTGCTTCTAAACTCCCTGATCAATTCCAATAAGAACAAAATCAACTGGTCATTCAACTCACTACCGTTTGTGGAGTATTGCCATCTGCTATAAGACATGCTATTGTAGAATATATTTAAAACTTTCTCCACTTCCCTGGTCTTTGAGTGGAATGATGTAAACTCTTATACAATAAAAGTTTGAGAAAGAATGACAAATAAGTAATACCAACTATCATAACCAGCTTCTTCACCTCTGCCATCTGATTCCTAAATGGACATTGAACCCGTGAACTCTACCTCACTTTTTAAATATATTATTTGTTTTTGCACGATTTTTAATTAAATATACACATACTGTTATTTATTTAATTACTTTTATATTACGTACTGCATTGATCTGCTGCTGCTAAGTTAACAAATTTTACGACACATGCCAGTGATAATAAATCTGATTCAAATTACTTCACAAGCTAGTGAATTCCTTACGGTAGACACTGTGACGACAATGGAGGTGCTTCAGCCACAGATCACAAAGGAAGACCCACAAATAGCTGCAGCAATAATCTAAAAATAATTTTTTTACACCCAGCAAGTATGCTCTCACTCTGACAAGGATGACATACTGTTATCTATGTTCAATAGATTATGTTCCTGCAAGAATAATCTTACTGTTTTGAGTCTCAGGTAAATAAACTTGATAAAATTTATTTATTGACATACAGCGTGGAATAAGTCCTTCTGCCCTATTCGAGCCACATCACCCAGCAACGCCTGATTTAACCCTAGCCTAATCAAGGGACAATTTACAATGACCAATTAACCTACTAACAGGTACGTCTTTGTACTGTTGGGAGGAAACCTTGGAGAAAAACCACACATTCGACAGCGAGGAACATACAGACTCCTCACAGATGACATTGGAATTCAACTCCCAATCCCGACGCTCTGAGCAGTAACAGTGTCACACTAATTGCTATGCTACTCTGGCACCCAGTGACCTATTCTGCAAAAGCCAGCTGGACACAGGCAGATGAACCCGGGCCACTTAAATCCACTCCCACAAAATGACTGCTGCAACTGAATATGACATATATCCTGGGTTCTCAATGTATCTTATAATAAGGAAACAATCCCTCTCTTAGAATAACTAATTTAATAATCCATACCTAGGCACCAGTGGTAAAGTGGATTATACCTATTAGATTTGGTTTTTCTATCTTTCAAACACACCTACCTTGTTTTAATGTTTTGCTGGTTTGCTGCATCAATTGTTTCAATGATCTCAGACTGCTTGCCTACTTTTAGAAAGACCACACTGCAATCCCCAAACTCCTGTAATCAGTGCATGCCACAAGATCTCTGACTCACTCGTACTTTAGGTAAACAGAGTTGTTGTCTCATCCAATGCAGTGATACAGTACATACTCATGCTCCTCATTTACAAAGACAGGTGTGTAAAAAGGGCCCGAAGGATCATTGGAGACCCGAGTCATCCCAACCACAAACTGTTCCAGCTGCTACTATTTGAGAAATAGTACCGCAGCATAAAAGCCTGGACCAACAGGCTCCGGGACAGCTTCTTCCACCAGGCCATCAGACTGATTAATTCATGCCAAAACAATTGTATTTCTATGTTATATTGACTGTCCTGTTATACATACTATTTATTTTAAATTACTATAAATTGCACATTTAGATGAAGACATAACATAAAGATTCTTACTGCTCATGTATATTAAGGATGTAAGTGATAAAGTCAATTCAGTTCAACCCTTTTCATCATGTTCTTTCATGACATATCAAATTGTAATTTATCTAAGAGAAGCAAAATGTTTGCAAATTCAACGTCTGAAACACCTTCAATAACTCCAAAAGACTGAGGTTAGGTAAAATACCGAAAGGCTTTTATTCGCTGTACAATACGACCTCCACAGTGAGTGTCCGCCCCCGGACTGAGTGGGAGGGGCAAGGCGAAACACCTTTATACAGGAACTGTGGGAGGAGCCACAGGGGCAGTCAGCAGAGGGGCGTGTCCAGGCAGGTAACCCAGTTACAACCTATATACATGGTTTACCACATTCACCCCTCCTTTTTAAAAAAAGAGTCCCGCGGGGTGAAGTGACTGACAATATTTAAAACAAGCATATTTACAGGTCAAGTCTATCAGGCGGTCGAGTCCGTCGCTGTGATCTACGTAGCACCGGTGGTGATTGCATCGGCGATGGCAGTTGTGCTGGCTCCGGCCTGACTTGAGGTGCCAGCATGTTAGGTGCTGTTAATCCCTCGTGCATGTGCGTCGTGCCCAGTATGGGAGAGTTGTGTGGTGTCTGTGTAGGGTTTGGAGTGCGTGGTGTCTCATGGGTACATACATCGGTGGGTATGGGGTCAATAGTCACCACGGAGTGTTCAGGGTAGGGGCCTGGTGCTCCTGCGGGCGCCAGGTCGCGGATGGAGACTGTGTCCTCCCGCCCATCAGGTAAAACCACATAGGCATACTGGGGGTTCGCATTGAAGTAAGTGAACCCTCTCAACCATCCGGGAGTATTTATTGCTCCACACGTTTCCAAAGCAGCACTGGCCTCGGGGACGTCAGCCAAGTTGGTAGGGTGGTCCCAGTGGTCGACTTTCTGGGAAATGAAAAGAGCCGCTCATGAGGGGTGGCATTGGTGGCCGTGCATATCAGGGAGCAGATGGAGTGGAGTGCCTCGGGAAGGACCTCCTGCCAGCAAGAGACTGGCAGTCCCTTTGACCTGAGGGCTAAGAGTGTGGCTTTCCGCACTGTGCACTTCTCCTTCTCCACCTGTCCATTCCCCCAGGGATTATAGCTAGTGGTCTTACTAGTTGCAATTCCCCTGACCAGTAGGTATTGGCGCAGCTCATCACTCATAAACGAGGACCCTCTGTCACTGTGGATATAGCATGGGTATCTGAACAGAGTGAAGAGCTTGTGCAGGGCTTTTATAACTGACGTGGTAGTGGTGTTGGGGCAGGGGATGGTGAAGGGGAACCGCGAGTACTCGTCGATAACGTTAAGAAAGTACACATTGCGGTTGGTGGAGGGAAGGGGGCCCTTAAAGTCAACACTCAGTCGCTCAAAGGGGCGGGTGGCCTTGATGAGTTGTGCCTTTTCGGGTCGGTAGAAGTGCTGTTTGCACTCTGCGCAGACTTGGCAGTCCCTGGTCATCGTCCTGATTTCCTCAAGGGAGTAACGCAGGTTCCGGGCTTTCACAAAGTGGAAAAGCTGGGTGACCCCTGGGTGGCAAAGATCTACATGTAGGGCGTATAGCCGGTCGATCTGCACGTTGGCGCACGTTCCCTGGGATAGGGCATCGGAGGGCTCGTTGAGCTTCCCAGGCCTGTACATGATGTCATAGCTGTAGGTGGAGAGTTCGATTCTCCACCTCAGAATTTTATCGTTTTTGATTTTGCCCCGCTGTTGGTTATTAAACATGAATGCGACTGAGCGCTGGTCAGTTTGCAGGGTGAACCTTTTGCCGGCGAGATAGTGCCTCCAGTGCCTAATAGCTTCCACTATGGCCTGGGCCTCTTTCTCCACCGCGGAGTGCCGAAGTTCAGGGCCTTGAAGAGTACGGGAGAAGAACGCCACTGGTCTTCCCGCCTAGTTGAGGGTAGCAGCCAGTGCAAAGTTGGAGACGTCACTCTCCACTTGGAAGGGGATGGTCTCATCCACCGCATGCATTGCTGCTTTGGCAATGTCCCCTTTTATGCGGCTGAAAGGGGGAATGTGGTGGACTTGACCAGGGGGTGGGCCTTGTCTGCAAAGTTAGAGACCCATTGGACGTAATAGGAAAAGAAGCCTAGGCACCTTTTGAGGGCTCTGAGGGTGTTCCAACAGGGGGTGCATACGGTTGGGGTCAGGGCCAACGACTCCATTCTCCACGACACACCCAAGGATAGCAAGTCGGGTGGTCCCAAATACACACTTGTCCTTGTTATAGATGAGATTGAAAGCTTTGGCCACTTGGAGAAATTTTTGGAGGTTATTGTCGTGATCCTGCTGGTCGTGACCGCAGATGGTGATGTTATCCAGATATGGGAACATGGCCTTCAGTTGGCACTGGTCCACCATCCGGTCCATCACCCTCTGGAAGACAGATACACCATTCGTGACACCGAAGGGGACGCGCAGGAAGTGATAAAGCCTGCCGTTGGCCTCAAAGGCGGTGTAAGGGTGGTCCTCCCGGCGGATGGGGAGCTGATGGTAAGCGGATTTTAGGTGTATGGTCAAGTACACCTTGTACTGTGCTATCTGATTGACCATATCCGCGATGCAGGGTAGAGGGTACACGTCGAGCTGCGTGAACCTATCGATGGTCTAGCTATAGTCCACGACCATCCTATTTTTCTCCCTGTTCCAAACAACGACCACTTGCACCCTCCAAGGACTTGTGCTTGCCTCAATGACCCCCTCCCTGAGCAGCCGCTGCACCTCCGACTTAATGAAAGCTCTGTCCCCCACGCTGTACCTCCTGCTTTTAGTTGCCACAGGTTTACAGTCAGGGGTCAGCTTGGCGAACAGCGGTGGGGAAGGGATCCTGAGGGTGGAGAGGCCGCAAGTGGCGTCGGTAGTGCGGCAGTCCGCATGGTGTTGGGTGGGGTGTGTGTGTGTGTGGTCAGTAGCAGGGTATGTGACGTATCCCTACAAAACTGGGGATTTACAACAGTAATTGGTGGGAGGAGCCCATCATACTTCATTGTCACGCTTTTCAGGTGGCTCTGGAAGTTGAGCCCCAATAGCACAGGGGCACACAGTTGAGGCATGACCAGTAACGTAAAGTCTCGATATTCTGTGCCCTGCCCCACTAGTGTCGCTACACAACCCCCCAGATGTCTGTTGTATATGACCCGGAAGCCATGGCGACCCTCTGACTTACCGGCCGTATCATGAGTCCACAATGCTGCACCGTTTCCGGGTGGATAAAACTCTCCCTGCTGCCTGTGTCAAACAGGCAGCTTGTCCTGTGCCCCTCCACCAGGATGTCCATCAGTGACCTTGCGAGCTGGTGGGGAGCACTTTGGTCGAGGGTCACGGAAGCCAGGGTTGAGTCGCTGTCTTGGTCCGGCGTGGTGGGGTGCCCCGTGAGCACCCGTTGGTCGTAGGCGGTGGGAGGTGGCACTAAGATGGCCGCCCCCATGTCTCGCACGTGGTGGCGGCGTGCAGGGAAGATGGCAGCAGGCAAGATGGTGACCCCCCATGTTTCGCACGCGGCGCTGCTCGATTCCGCTCGCAGTTTGGACTTACACACCTTCGCAAAGTGGCCCTTCTTTCCGCAGCTGGAGCAGGTAGCTTCTCAGGCCGGGCAGCATTTCCGGGGGTGTTTCTCCAGTCCGCAGAAGTAGCACTTCGCGGACTTGTGACTGGCAGCAGCCGAGGTCGATTCGCCGGCGGGTTGCAGGGACTTGCGACTGGCAGCAGTCGAAGTCGATTCGCCGGCAGGTTGCGGGGTCTGCAGCGCCCACGAGGCCATCGGGGGATTGCGTGCCTGGAGAGCCTCAGAGTTATGCAGAGCGGCCTCCAGTATGCTCGGTCAAGCTCGATCGCCGAACTTAAGGTAAGATCGGCTTTTTCCAACAGCCGTTGGTGCACATACACTGACCTGGTCCCCGTGACGAAGGCGTCTCTCACTAGGAGCTCCTGCATGCCGTTCTTTGCCCCGTCAGCCCCTGGCAATTGCAGGCCTGCATGAGTGTCTGTAACAGCTGCTCGGACAAACTCAGCACTTGATTCCCCAGGCCGTTGTTGACGTGTCACTAAGCGGTGCCGAGCATAGACACTGTTCATCGGCCGGAACAGATATTGGCCTTAGAGGGCGCTCATTGCGCCATTGTAGTTCGGCTGGTCTCTGATCAAGCGAGTAGACCCATGGACTGACTCTGGAGAGTAGAAACTCTGCGCTTCGCTACGGGTGTCGGTCGTTTTAATTCCTTCCTCCTAGGTACACTTCGAAGCAAGCCAGCCAGAGTTCAAAAGCGTTTCCAGCTTCTGGCATTTGTGGATCGAAGTCTAATTTGTCGGGTCTCAAAGCGTGTTCCATGCTTTGAAAGCACCTTCAATAACTCCAAAAGACTGAGGTTAGGTAAAATACCGAAAGGCTTTTATTCGCTGTACAATACGACCTCCTTGGTGAGTGTCTGCCCCCTGACTGAGGGGGAGGGGCAAGGCGAAACAATCTCTTTATACCGGAATCTGTGGGAGGAGCCACAGGGGCAGTCAGCAGAGGGGTGTGTCCAGACAGTTAACCCATTTACAACATATATACATGTGTTTAACACAACGTCCAAATTTAATCACGTAACAATCAGCCATTGACACTTCCTGCTGCTGTGGGAAAGAACAGCAAACAAAATCAATAATGTCTCCAGCCCAGTCATTCTCTCTGCTCTCCCTTGCCCTTGAACAGAAGATACAAAAGCTTCAGGCACTACCAGGCTCAAAGGCTAGTTTTTTCAATCACTTATTATCAATGTCGTGAAATCTGTCATATGTAGCAGAAGTATAGTGCATGACATAAATAAATGACTATGTTACCAAAGACAAATGATGAGGTAGTGTTCATGAGTTTCATAGGCTCTCAGAAATCTGATGGTGGAGAGGAAGAAAAGGAAAGACTAGTGCAGACCACTTATACAATAAAGATGAACAAAGTGAAGTCTTAATTTCTGAATCTACCTTTTTAAGGCACTTGTAGTTTAGTTATCAAGCTGCAGCTGCATTTACTCTGTAAAACTAACACAATATTCAGCATTCGGTTTTGTTTCCCTTCATGAACTACTTCAATATGCTTCTGTATGGATTGGACTATCTGGACACTATGTCAGCAAAAGATTTCACTATCTCAGTGTGTGTGCCAACCATAAAACCAATTAGCAATTATTAATAAAAATGCATAACACTTACTGAGTGCCTAATCACATTGCATTCTCTTTGCCAATATATTAAAAAAACCTTGAGTGGCAGATCCAGAATGCAGCGATACATGAAATCCAACATTCTGCATTCTGTAACATAACTTTTGTTGTTTTCTCTGCAGAATTATTATTACTTCTGAAACTGACTGAATCTCGATTCAATGTAATAACCTCTTAGCAATAAAAAGAATTATTCCAATACAGATCCACGGTGAAAAGGGAACTGTGTGCAAACAATCCTGGATTAATACAGTCCTTAAAATGTGATTTAAGGTTATTGTGTGGACTGATAATGAAGGGTTTTAATCGAGAGTCTCCTGATAGCCTGAACTAAACTATGGAAGAAAAAAAACCTCACAAAACACCAAAATATGAAATTCCACAGAAAAATAAATTTACCTGTTCTTCAAAAAACTGCTTAAAATCATTTGAAAATATTAATAGCAGTGATGGGGAAATAATAATTCATAGGCAAACTGCCACACATCACCAAATACCTTTACCATCAGTCATTCTTTTTCTGCCACGGCATACAATTCAACAATGCCATAATTACCCAAAAATCAAGCTTCGAGGCTTTTATTTGGGGAAACAAATCATTTGACATGAGGTGCCTTGTTTGTGGTGCAAAAATCTTGAACTTTCTTTCAACAGCTAACAAAAATAAAGGCCACATGAGTTGCAAATAATTTCAAGGCTGCTTCATTTAATAGCGTATGAAACAAAGAGAACTGTGTACAGTTGTTCTTTATTTAATTAACACCCTGTAGATTTATTCAAAGTACATCTCTTAAAGTATGCTTCCCCTTTAAATTTTCACTGTGATTTACAGCAATCTGCAAAGTTGATTCACGACCAGTACAAAACATTAAGAAAACCCTTGTGATTCTAAAACTATTGAAAGGTTCAAGTGGCAAATTTCTATTGGGAAAATTAATGAAAAGTTAAATAAATCTTTTGCATCAGAGAAGCAATTTGACTACAATTGTTCTGAAAACATTCCGGGAACCATCATTTGCAACAAAGTCAGATTGTTTGGGCCTAAACGAAAGACTGTCGACTTCAGATGCTGCCATCTAGAGACCAGCATTAAACAGAAAGAAAATAGTTGCTGCACAGAGATGATTAGGATTAGTTCATCACTCAAGATTCAAATCCTTGAAGTTAGCATCAGCTCAGTAACCCTTTCTTCATCCAGATAAGTCAAATCCAAGTTGTGTCTCCCTCTAGACCTGAGAACATTCACATATTTCATTACACTACACAAACATAACAGGCAGCCCATACAGCCACAACATTCACCTTCCTGAGAGTGGAAGCTGGCATGACAGATCTTGGATGTGGGGTCAAGATGGATATCATGGCAAGTAAGCAATTTTCTGCAGGAACAGGAAAGAAATGGACCACCTTTAAACTGCCTCCGCATTCTATGTTGGGCTGGGTAATAGACCACATGAAGAAACTTGGCTATGCTACAATACCACATTCATGTTTAAGTTTAATTATCATTCAACTATACACATGTATACAATGCTAAACGAAACATCGTTCCTCTGAGGCACAAGGTGCAAAGCACAGCATATACAGTCAGACACTGCACATATAGTTATAATAGCACATAATGTCAACAAAATAATATTAGTACAAGTCCCCGACTGGCATGGCCTGAAGATAGATGGTGCATGGGATGCTGTCCTGAAGCCAGGTTTCCGCAAAAGCAAGCATACAGCAGTTCCTCATCTTCTGCACTGGGTCAGTGGCAGTCAAGGACAATCCAAGCTCGTCTTCCAGGGAGTGAACACTGGACAGCAACGCTGATGGAAGAGCTGGACCACAGGGGCCAGCTCTCAACCTAGCACAGTGTTCAGCACGCCCACTGCATCTCTGTTCTCTCCCACACTGTCCCTGGCACCTCCTCCTCCCCTGGGTGGCCGCAACAGGCAATGGTGCAGCATGAGGTACAACAGCCCTGAGGCTACCAAAATCCTGTCATTGATCTTGCCAATGAACTACTGAACCAGACTTAAAAGTATTCTGTATTAATCTAACATCCAGCAGGGTCTTGCAATCACAAGAAAAACATTTAAGACAAACATTTGCACCACTTGTTGAATCCAGAGAGGCCACTATGACTAAGCCTGCCGCCATCTTATCATTACCGGAGAACAAGTTAGACTACCTCTTAATTTGTCCGTTGATTAAGGATGGCATGGGTTTGAATCTTTGCAAGCTTTTGCGTTGCATCTGACAGTGGAAGGAATAGAAAGGCATGATGACCACAGGCATGAGAAATGACAATTGACAGCAAACACATCTCTCCAAGTGCATCATGAATGAGCATATTATAATACCAACATGCACTATAGAAAAGGGCTGTGTGTAAGGAGGGGAAGAAGACTGAAATTGCAGTTTCTGCCAAAAATACAGCGTTTAAGATCTAAAGAGAAGTATAACCTTTTTCATCTGATGTCTGTCACCAATTGCTCCTTGGGGGACAGGCTATATTCAGTTCGGAACCAAGGTCCAGTTTTGTTAAGATCAACATTTTCAATTCCGTAGTTACATATTTCCTCATCACTATTCCTCTGATGCTGCAAATATCATCTCCCTAACAGCATGATAGCAAAGGAAATGCAGCATGTTATTTAAGATCCATTTTGCAGCAGTTGTAAACTTGCATATATACAGGCAAAAGCCAAGAAACCCCTTTTGCAAGATAAAAAAAATCTAAAAATGGTACTTGTCGAAGAAATTGCCTTGTCAGCTGAAAAGCACCCTTGTGGTCTCTCGAGCCCCACTGGAACACAGAAGCCAATTTCATTAAGGAGAGGTCAGTCAATACATTAAAAGTTTCTTTTTCTTAATTTTCCTGTCACAAGAATGGAGAAGGGAGGGTGGAACTAAGATATGGTAATCGTGATATTCTACTCATAACCTACAGATTATTATTTATTTTATGTGAAATCACTCACAGATTAAAGCTAGAGCAACACAGCAAGGGAACAGGCCATCTAACCTCCTATGTTTATGCCAATCTGCTCCAGGTGACCCATTTACCTTCAAATCTTTCAATTCTCCCAAGCAACTCTCCTTAGTAGCAGCAACTACACTCACTTCTGTCCCCTGACACTCTAATATCTAGCATACTGCTCGTATCTTCCACAGTGAAGACTGAAGTAAAATACATAATAACTGTCTGCCGTCTTTGTTCCCCATTACGACCTCTCTAACGTAATTTTCCAGTGGTCCAATATCCACTCTTGCCTCTCTTTTGCTCTTTATATATCTGAAATAAACTTTTGGTATCCTCTTATATATTATTGGCTAGCTTACCTTCATATTTCATCTTTTCACACTTAACGGCCTTCTGTTGGTTTTTAGAAGCTTCCCAGTGTTCTAACTTCCCACTAACTTTTGCTATATTATATGGTCTCTCTTTTCCTTCTGTGCTGCTTTCACTTTCCTTGACAATTACGGATGCATCATTCTTCCTTTAGTATACTTCTTCATCTTTGAGATGTATCTATCTTGCGTCTTTCAAATTACCCCTAGAAACTCCAGCCATTGCTGTTCTGCCATTATCCCTGCCAGTGTCCCCTTCCAATCAGCTTTGGCCAGCTCTTCTCTTGTGGCTCTGTAATTTCCTTTACTCCATTGTAATATTGATACATCTGACTTTATCTTCTCCCTCTCAAACTGCAGGTTTAATTCTATATTATGATTAGGAAAGGTAGTCGCATCTGGAGTTTCTCCAGTTAGTAGACGATTCCCCTCCACCCCTCTCTGACGTAGTGGGGAACCACATACGAGGCAAGTTACAGCAGTGGTTTGCCATTGCCTTCTGCCAGGTGAGTTTCCAAACAGAGATCTTTCGTCCCGAAGTCCGGCACTGATGGCACTACGCCACCAGCCGGGTCCATATTATGATTACTGCCTCTTAAAAGTTCTCTTACCTTAAGCTCCCTAATCAAATCTAATTCATTACACGACACCCAATCCAGAGTTGCCTTTCTCCTAGTGGGCTCAACCAAAAGCTACTTTAAAAAATGATTTCTTTAAAAAGCCATATGTACTTTGATAATAAACTTACTTGGAACTTTGATCAATTTTTGTCCCCTTATTGAAGTTAGGATGGACTATCATTGGAATCAGCCCAGAAAGAGATTCACCAGGCTAATTCCTGGCGTTAAAAAGTTATCCCACCGTGAATGGGCTAATAAGGTTACATTTGTGTTTAGGTTCATAAGATTGAACTTATTAGAAATATCCAAGATTCAAAGGAGGCATGGCATATTTAAAGTTGAGATGTTTCCATCTTCAGGAGAGTCTTGAGTGAGAGTTAAGTTCATTTTCTGTCACTACCCCAGCAAGTAGAGGTGTGCTAATCGAAATGTATAAACAGGAAGCAAGGCTGATCAATGGAAAGTGTAGTTTACCCTTCAGCCTGTCCCACCATTCAGTCTGGTTGAACTGCTCCAGTCCACAACTCTGCTTCAACGCCGATTCCATATAGCCTCATGGTCTCATTTATACACAATTCAAACAACCTTTATGCAACATTAGTAAGCTTGGATGACACAAAAGAATCAGAGGTACTTGGATCTTAGGGGATTGCTGAATGGTTTGCCTACAAAACAAGGGACAAATTCATAGACACAGGAGGAAAATTTTTAAACTGTGCCAACAAACACTTGCTGGCATATGAGGGCGATTCAGTGTGGCAAAACTGAAGCGAAACAGAGTCGAAGGGGCAGGGCCCGCACCCGGGTCCGAGAGCAAGGAAAGACCCAAGGTTTGAATGATTTAAACGCTGGGCTGAATTGAAGCAGCAGGCGTGGGCCTGAAAGCGTATCAAAGTGGCAGGGGGCTCGGGTCCGAGAGTGAGAAACAACCCAAGGTTTGGACTATTTAAGTGCCGGAACAGATTGAAGAAGTCAGGGTGCTGGGACCGGAGGCAAGCTTCAGCTCACTGCTCTGCAAGGTTCATGAGTTTTTGCACTGAACGGAGGCCAGCTGCAGTGATGACTGGCTTTGTGGCTGTGACAAGAGGACACAGGTTTAAGGTGCTGGGGAGTAGATACAGAGGAGATGTCAGGGGTATGCTTTTCACTCAGAGAGTGGTGAGTGCGTGGAATGAGCTGCCGGCAACAGTGGTGGAGGCGGATACGATAGGATTTTTTAAGAGACTTTTAGATAGGTACATGGAGCTGAGTAAAACAGAGGGCTATAGGTAAGCCTAGTAATTTCTAAGGTAGGGACATGTTCGGCACAACTCTGTGGCTGAAAGCCTGTATTGTGCTGTAGGTTTTCTATGCTTCTATGTATGCAATATTTGGGAAATTAATATCTCCCACCACAACAACCCTGTTATTCTTACACCTTTGCAGAATCTGTCTTCTTATCTGCTGCTCGATGTCCCTGTTACTATTGGGTGGGCTATAAAAAAGGCCCAGTAGAGTTATTGACCCCTTCCTGTTCCTAACTTCCAAGAACCTTTGAAATGTTAAAGTACTTGCCATAACCACTTCCCCTGGCAACTTGTTCTATATCCTGACCTCAGTCTTGGTAAAAAAAAATGTTCCCTTCAGGTTCCTATTAAATCTCTCCTCTCTGGGGCTGCCAAAGAGTCTGAGCAGCATCGCACTGTATGGACACCACAACAAACTGCAACTGCCGTTCAAATCCTTGGAGGAAGAATTCAAGGTAACAAGAGCCAGAGAAGTGCTACAGTATAGGGACTCAAGTGACCCAAAGGTGGCTAGAGCAGGGATCCAAGTAAGTACTGGCAGGAAGTGGAGGGCAGAGGAAGCTGTTCGGGAGGCAGAGGCGAGGCTGCGTCACAGGAGGCTGGTGGGAGTGGTCACAC
Organism: Mobula hypostoma; assembly: GCF_963921235.1. NCBI lineage: Eukaryota > Metazoa > Chordata > Chondrichthyes > Myliobatiformes > Myliobatidae > Mobula > Mobula hypostoma. The sequence goes on from NC_086111.1 coordinate 24,911,107, forward strand.
GAGGCCGAGCTGGGCTTGGATCCTTTCCAACTCCCCAAATGGACACCAGAAGGAAGGAAAGGCGCCGTCTAGTTCAGGAGGAGGTGAGGGCAGTAGTGGAGGAGATGAGAGCCTGCAAGGCGGTGGGAATGAAGCAACAGGGAGCTTGGACAAGATGGGAGAATGCGGTTGAGAGGAAAGTGACCTGAGCTGATCTTTGAAAAGCTGAACCACACCGCATCCAATTTCTCATCCAGGCAGTGTATGATGTGCTTCCGAGCCCATCAAACCTGCACACATGGGGCAAGGCAGGGTCATCTGCATGCCCACTGTGCTCCAAGCGAGGAACCCTGGAGCACATCCTCAGCGGCTGCGCAAGGGCACTTGGTGAGGGACAGTACAGGTGGAGGCATGATCAGGTCCTGAAGACCATCGCTGAAGCCGTCAGCGCAGGAGTTGAGTGGGCGAAGTGGTCCCGACCCTCCAAGCAGACCATTGCCTTTGTCAGAGCAGGGGAGCAGCCAGTACCCGCCAAAAGAACATCTGCAGGCATTCTGACCTCTGCAAAGGACTGGCAGCTGTTGGTGGACCTCGAAGGGCAGCTGAAGTTCCCCAATCATATCGCAACCACCACCCTGCCACCAGACATTGTCCTAGTGTCTGAGTCTACTAAGCAAGTGGTGCTGCTGGAACTGACAGTCCCATGGGAAGATAGCTTGGAGGAGGCCTTTGAAAGGAAGCTCTCCAAGTACGCAGGACTGGTCAGCAACTGTCAGCAGGCTGGATGGAGAGCGAGGTGTCCCCCAGTGGAGGTTGGGTATAGGGGATTCGTAGCCCATTCTTTAGTTAGAGTCTTCAGCAGTTTGGGCATCGAGGGAGAGAGGAAGAGACGAGCCATCCGCAGTGCCACCGATGCGGCAGAGAGGGCCTCAGGATGGCTGTGGCTCAAAAGAGGGGAGCCATGGAGTCATAAGTAGCTAGCCATCTGGACACAAGCTGGGGTTTGATCAGCCCCGGCTGGGTCACCTGGAGGAGGTTGTATGATGTTGAAAGACCCGAAACACCCGATGATTCCAGGAACATCACTGAAGATGTGTCCAGAAGCATCAATAGATGTATGTACACAGCTCTTAATGAGTTAATGAGTTAAAATTAATGAGTTTTCTTTATTCTTATTGTTACGTACCCCGTAACTGGGTTGCCAAACCAGCAGAAATGGAACGCTCGTTAGAGCCTGTGATTACTAGCTACTAATAAAGTTTTATTAAAGAAATAAGTAATACAGTACACTAATCGCAAGGATATAACAGTAACAGGTTAGCAATGATAATACACCACATACACACAGAAATAGGGTAATAGGAAACAACCAAGCTCTATCACAGTCTAGGGGTAAAATGATCAGTCTTAAGTGAAGCAGAGTTCAGTTCAGTTCGAAGTAATCGCTATTGTTGTACCGTTGGGGGGGGGGTGGGGGTGTAGAGAGAGAGAGAGAGAGAGAGAGAGAGTGAGTGATGCAGTTGGTTTCGGGCAGACCTTTTGATGTCTTCTGATCCCGCTGTGGTCACCGACTGTGACCCCTCCGTTCCAGATACGATCATTCTTCCACGGTGAACCCAGCACCCAGGCAAGGGCGGACACACACCCTAGGTTCCCATCGATCGTACCTTTACACCCTGTGAGCCTCTGATCGGTTCCCGTGAACCGGTCCTCCAAACTGCCACCAACTTGTGGGGGCACACTTCTCTTTCCAGGGTCTCGTGGTGTGTCGTGCCTTAGCAAACCTGCTCTTTTTATCCCCCTGCTGGGGTATCACCTGTCCATTAAACTTCAAACAGTTCAGGTTCAAAGCAAACGGTCTGTCAATATCTGAATTGTGTTTCTTTCTCGTTAATCTCTCTCTTCTCTCTTATTAGCATTTTGAATGTCTCTCCGTTGTCTTCCGTTATCTCTCTCACTAGCATTATCCGTCCGGTAGCTCTGCTTGGCGTCACACATGACACCCCCACCCTTAAACAGAGTTTTACCGGGGTAAAAATTATGGGCATGAATGCACATTATAAGATACACACTAATATACAGGTAGTCATCAGCTATTTGGCTAATACAGAGAACTTTAAGTTTTAACACCTTGACAGACGATGAGCAATCACATTGTCAGTTCCCTTTATATGTTTTATCTTAATATCAAATTCCTGTAATACCAGGCTCCAACTTAATATGCATTTGTTTTTATCCCTCATTGTGGCCAAAAGCACTAATGGATTGTGATCATTGTAAATTATCAGTGGTTTCCGTGCCGGACAAATATAAACCTCAAAATGTTGTAATCCCAGCATGATTGCCAGTAATTCCTTCTCCACAGTGGAATAATTTCTCTGATGGACATTAAACTTCTTAGAAAAATAAGCCACTGGGTGTTCAATTTCCTCTTTGTCTGTCTGCAACAGCCCCGCCCCTGCCGCTTCGTCGCTAGCATCTGTTGCTAGGGAGAAGGGTTTTGAAAAGTCAGGCGCATTCAGCACAAGATGGTGACACAGAATTGCCTTCAGACTCTCGAAGGCCTGTTGACAAAGGTCGCTCCACACAAACTTCACATTCTTCAGCAAGAGCTTAGTAAGAGGGAGGGTAATATCCGCAAAGTTTTTGCAAAACTTCCGATAGTACCCCACCATCCCCAAGAACCTTCTCAGGGCTCTCCTGTCCGTCGGGATGGGAACTTCAGAGATAGCCTGTACCTTAGCCTCCATCGGTGCCAGCTGCCCCTGTCCTACCGCATACCCCAGATAAGTGACCTTAGCGTGGCTGAACTCACTTTTCGTGAGGTTCACTGTCAGGTTGGCTTCAGACAGCCGTTTAAACAGTTCCTCTACTGCCACAATGTGCTCCTCCCACGTGTCACTCCAGACCACTAAATCATCAATATACGCTTCTGCATTCTTTAACCTTTTTATCACTGAATTAACCATCCTTTGGAAGGTCCCTGGGGCGTTCTTCATGCCAAAAGGTAAAACATTATACTCGTATAACACAGATAGAGTGACAAATGCTGAGATTTCTCTAGCCCGGTGGGTTAAAGGAACACACCAGTACCCTTTCAGCAAATCGATCTTTGTGATGTACTTAGCTGTCCCTACTTTATCGATGCAATCGTCTACTCTTGAGATGAGGTAAGCATAAGTTTTTGTGATGGCGTTCACCTTTCTGTAATCTGTACAGAATCGTATGCTCCCATCGGGTTTCGGGACAACCACACAGGGAGAAGCCCATTCCAATTTGGATGGCCTAATGATACCTGTGGCTAGCATGTGTTCAATTTCTTTCTCCACTAGCTTGTCCTTCTCCAAGTACATCCTATAGGGATGTTGCTTAATAGGCTGATCTGATGTAACGACAACATCATGTATCATCCCCTTGCATCGCCTCGGGACATCCGGACATACATCTGCATGACGGTTAATTAACTTTATCAGCGGCTCACTCTGTTCAGGGGTTAAGTGAGAGACCTTATCGGCAAAGTTGGCCAAAACAAAAGAGTTCTCTAATCTGGTCGGCACCATATTTATCTTATCAAGATGGGTTTTCCCCTTATCATTTGGCACCCCAGCCTCATTTACTTTTGTGATAACACCGACTAGATCTGCTTTCTTATTGTGGTAAGCTTTTAACATATTAATATGCATTAACTGTGTCGGCTTATGTCTACAATACTCAATAATATTCTTCCTCATGTTCGGCCAGTAAAACTCTTTCATAATTCTATCGACTGTTTTCCTCACCCCGAAATGTCCACTGAGGGGTATCTTGTGGGCCAGGTTAAAAATCTCGTCCCTATAAATTTTCGGCACTACCACCTGGCGTAACACCCCCCACTCCTCATACGCGGGCACTGTACTTGGTCTCCATTTCCTCATCAGTACTCCTTCCTTCACATAATAGCCCACTGATTCCCTTTTTATTTCTGCTTCGGAGAGAGCTGTCTCCGTCAAAACCATCAGCTCCTTGTCTCGTTCCTGTGCCTGTATAAATTCCTTTCTCACTAATGATAAATCTACCTCAACTCCCTCACTTCCTTCAGCTCTACTATGCTCCTTCTTCTCACTTTCTAACCGCTCCTGGTACAAGGCTGGTAAAAACGTCTCAGCTAAATCTACATTCGCTTCGGCAGCCTTTCTGGACATGCGCCGAGTTACTGCGCAAACAGAATAAACCTGTGAGTCCATGGGCGGGTCCTCAGTCCTGGCAGGCTTGCTCATCAGCTTTACTGCTGGGTACACATCTCCACCTGCAAGGTTGTTACCGAGTAAGACCTCCACGTCTTCCATCGGTAATTTGGGCCTCACCCCTATTGTGACCGGTCCGGAGACCAAGTCACTTTTTAGGTGTATCTGGTGCAAAGGTACTGCTTCATTCCCTTTCCCAATGCCTTTTGTCACACTGACCTCCCCAGTCTCGGTCTCTGCGCTAAAGTCTAACACCCTCCTTAAGATCAATGACTGACAAGCCCCAGTGTCTCTCCAGATCCGTACTGGAACCGGGTTTAACCCCCCCTTCACCGACACCAATCCGGCCGAAATAAACTTCTCGCACCCTTCCTGAACTCTGTCAGACCTCTTCTCCCCTAGCGGTTTGTTTGTTGGCTCAATACAGCCAGTCGGAGTCATCGTTTTTCCTTTCTCCGTCTCCTTCTTTGGGGCAAAGCACCTGGACGCAATGTGACCAGCTTTCCCACAATTATAGCATACGACCCCAGGAGACTTCCTACCAAACTGCTTCCTGTCTTCCTTATCCTTCTCACTAGTCCCCGGCTTACTTTCTGGCTTTTCCGGCGGACTTTCTCCGCCCTCTCGACTACCCATCTGGTAGCTCTTAATTGGGGTAAACTTTGCTTTGTGTATTAACGCGTACTCATCCGTTAACTTAGCAGTTGTGGCTAAGATTTCTGCCTCTTTCTCATCTAGATAGGGCCTCATACCTTCAGGGACACAACCTTTAAATTGCTCAATCAGTATTAGCTGTAGCAGTTTGTCATAATTCCCAGTGACCCCTTTCGAGGTGCACCAACGCTCATAAGACATCTGCATCTCACAGGCAAACTCTAAATACGTGCGGCCCCACTGCTTCCTCACATTCTGGAACCTTTGCCGGTATGCCTCCAGGACCAACTCATAAATCCTGAGTATGGCCTCTTTCACCACATCATACCTCTGGGCATCTTCTGCTGACAATGCTGAGTAAGCTTGCTGTGCCTTCCCCTTACGTACGCTCTGAGGCAAAACAGCCTACTTATCCCTTGGCCAGTCCTGACTTGCAGCGACTTTTTCAAAATGTAGAAAGTACCGATCAACATCGGCCTCCTCAAATGGGGGAACCAGCCTAACCTCCTGGGTCACCCTGAACCCTCCACCTTGGTTCGGCATTTGGCCCCTCTCTAGCGCCATCCTTAACTTCTCCAGCTCAAACTCCCTTTCCTTCTCTCTCTCTCTTATTGTTCTAACTGCTTCTCTTCACGTTCTAATTGCTTCACTCGGAACTTCGCGCTCAAGTCTTACTTTTTCCATCTGCAGCTGCACTGCCTCTCCACCATGTTTGCTCATAGACACCACCTCCAGTTCCCCATGGGGAAACACACCTTTAGATACATAATGCTCAACAATAGCTCTGTGCATCTCCACTCTCCTCATTGTCAGCTTCCCCTTAAAAAGATTCAACCGTTTGGCAACAGTCGCCAATTCTGATTTCCTGGCATCCTCTAATGCCTCCAAGGTTGGCGCCTTTAGAAATTCCTCAATCTCCATTTCTGCTGTTTGCCCTTTCTTTCTTTCAGGAATTTTAACCGAATCAATTTACCCAGTCCCAATTTTGGCGTTTGAAATCCCAGACGAGATCCCCACTTATGTTACGTACCCAGCAACTGGGTTGCCAAATCAGCAGAAATGGAACACTCGTTAGAGCCTGTGATTACCAGCTACTAATAAAGTTTAACTGTATAACTGTACCGGGTTAGCAATGATAATACACACATATACACAGAAATAGGGTAATAGGAATCAACTGAGCTCTATCACAGTCTAGGGGTAAAATGATCAGTCTTAAGTGAAGCAGAGTTCAGTTCAGTTTAGTGCAGTTCGAAGTAATCGCTGTTATTGTACCGTTGGAGAGAGAGAGAGAGAGAGAGGGAGAGATGCAGTTGGTTTCGGGCAGATGTTTTGATGTCTTCTGATCCCGCTGTGGTCACCGACTGTGACCCCCTCCGTTCTGGATACAATCGTTCTTCCGCGGTGAACCCAGCACCCAGGCAAGGGCGGACACACACCCCAGGTTCCCACCGATCGTACCTTTACACCCTGTGAGCCTCTGATTGGTTCCCGCAAACCAGTCCTTCAAACTCCCACCAACTTGTGGAGGCACACTGCTCTTTCCAGGGTCTCGTGGCGTGTCGTGCCTTAGCAAACCTGCTCCTTTTATCCCCCTGCTGGGGTATCACTTGTCCATCAAACTTCAAACAGTTCAGGTTCAAAGCAAATGGTCTGTCAATATCTGAATTGTGTTTCTTTCTCATTAATCTCTCTCTTCTCTCTTATTAGCATTTTGAATGTTTCTCCATTGTCTTCCATTATCTCTCTCATTAGCATCATCCGTCCGGTAGCTCTGCTTGGTGTCACACATGACATTATCTTTACCATGAAAATTCAGTATCATGTATGATTTCAGTAAATATTTGAAGAAAATTAAATTCCTGTGGTATCTGGAGATAACCTGGTGACCCCTAGATACGCGAGTCTGTGATACTAGAGTTTGAGGCCCTGTGTTTGAGGTCCTCATGTGTTTTCATTGGTGAGTCCTTGGATTTATACCGCAGGTTGAAGCCCAAAGGACAATCAGAAGTCTGGAAGTCAAGGCATGATGGCTGGAGCCCTTAGTTTGTGAGTCCACTGGGGAAGTCAAAGGCCCAATGTCTGAGAAGCTGCAAGCGTGCTGGAGGCCGGAGGCTAGAGACGGCCTGTCCTAGTGTTGGAGGATTGTGTATATGTGTGAGTGGATGGGTTGGAGGGAGAAACAGAGCTTGTTTTGCTGTTCTTGTTTTTTTTTTGCTTGTTATGCTCTGTTTTGTTGTGTTCTGTATTGTTTTGCCAAGTATTGAGGGGTTGCTATGTTGGCACCAGAATGTGTGGCAACACTTGTGGGCTGCCCGCACACATGGTTAGTTTGTGTTGGTTGCTGACACAAATTATGCACTTCACTGTACATATGATAAAAGAATCTGACCCCGAATCTATATCTTTCTGTCCACTTCTTCCCCTGCTACCTTCTTAATCTGGCTTCTTCCCCCTTCCTTTCCAGTCCTGATGAAGGGTCTCAGCCGGAAACATAGAGTGTTTATTCCTCTCCGTGGATGCTGCCTGACCTGCTGAGGTTCTCCAGCATTTTGCAGGTGTTGCTCTGAAATTCCTGTGTTCCGATGCCTTTACTAATTAGCTTAAGCAAATGGTAGTTGGCCTTGTTCTGTTTAGTTATTTCACTAGATTACTTCAGTGGGTAATTATGACTCTGACTCACTTTCTCCCGCATTCTTTCTCTGGAAATAGAAGTTAAATTAAACTATTAAAGTTATATTATTCACAAAGCAGCTGACAGAAACAGATGTTTATGCAGTTGCTTTCTTTCAAATTGTGTCCTCTTGAACTTGCCTTGCCACAGGCTATTGCAACACTAGCAGCTGTCAAACCCATGAAACAACTAAAGTGATGATTAAAAACTGATATTATATATGACATCTGTTGCATCATTCTTTTTAATTACAGGAAAACTAAAGGGAACAAAAATCAGAATGGCCAAATAACTGTCTGCTCTCTGATGACTTAAGTCACAGTGTTTCACAGTATGGAAAATAGCCTTTCGGCTCAGCTCCTCCGTGCTGACCAGAGTGCCTTTCTGAGCTGCTCCTACTTGCTTGCATTTGGCCCATATCCCTCGAATCCTTTCCAAACAATTTAGCTGTCAAAATTTCTTTGAAATGCTATAATTGTATCAGCTTCTACAGCATCCTCTGGCAGCCCCATGTATCCATCACTCTCTGTGTGTCCTCAGGGCTCTTTTAATCTCTCCCCTCTCCCCTTAAACCCATGTCTTCTAGTGTAGACAGTCACAGCCTTTTTCTCCTGCACTACTATGTCTCTCATAATCTTATAACCCTTTATGAAGTCCTCTTTCAGCCTCCTTCACCAGCGGAAACAATCCTACTGAACCTCTCCTTATAAGTTAAGACCTCTAGGACTAGAAACATTCTTGTGAATTTTATTCTGCACCCTTTCCTGCTTAATGACATCCTTCCAGTGACTAGAACCTCGAGGTACTTGGGCTAATGATCTGGTTGCTAAGGTTGCCTTTTCCAAGGGCCTACTGTCGAGCAAGGGTTCTTGCTCTTAACATTTAGCAATATAGCCTCCACATCTGCTTCAGTAAAGACAAGCATCCTAGGTTGTCTTCCTTAAAGAGAACTGATAAGGAATGTATTTCTCAGTCATGTCATCCAGTGAGTGTTGGGCCACCGTTGCCGTCTGCAAAAGTGGGTGTCCATCTGATAATGGGCTGCATGGTCAAACTAAGCCAGAATCTGAATCAAAATCAGGTTTATTAGCACTGGCATATGCCATCAAATTTATTGTTTTGTGACAGCAGGACAGTAACAGATAACATATTGTATACTATAAATTACAGTAAGAAATTCGTATGAAAAAAACCTAAGTAGGGCAAGAACAGTGAAGTAGTTGACCATTCAGAAATCTGTTCCTAAAACACTGAGTGTGTGTTGTCAGGTTCCGGTGCCTTTTCTCTGTACATAGCAATGAGAAGAGGCTTGTCCTGCGGGTTGGGGCCATAATGATGTATGCCGTCTTTTTGAAGCATTGTTTTTTGAAGATGTCCTCGATGGAGGGGAGGCCTGTCCTCATAATGGAGCCGGCTGAGTCTACAACGTTCTGCTTCTTTTTATTTTTGATTTTTGGCATTGGTCCCTCCATACCAGCTGGTGATACAATTAGTGAAAATTGTCTCCATGATACATCTGTAGAAATTTTCTAGAGTCTTTGGTGACAAACCAAGATGAAATATATCTACTGGCGTGCCTTCTTCATAAGCGCATCAATATATTGTGCCCAGGATAGATCTTCAGAGGTGCTGACAGCTAGGAACTTGAAACTGCTCCCCATTTCAAGGTCCTGATATGCCAAGACTTTGGCACTTTAGATGCTCTAGTGTGCCTGAGTTATTTTGGCTGCCTCCATTTTTCCTTCTACATTTGTTTTGCCTCTCTGGTTGTAGCTGCCTTGTCAGTTTTTGGGAGAAGAGTCCGAATGCGTCTTCTCCGCTCCCCTCGCACCATCCCTTGGGTCAGAGTATTGCCAAAGGCTGTATGCTTGGGTAGCAGGCTGGCTGTGATGATTTGACCTTCTTCAGCAGTTTCCCATCTGTCCTCACAATGTTCTCTGCCTTTTCATCAAAGAGAAGTGATGTGGTCTGGTGATCAACTCCTGTCCTTTAGGAAGATCACAAAGCTGTCTGCTGTCCATGGCTAGCAAATGTATGTAATGAGCTTTCCTTTGAGCCTGTGAATGACAAATGGATCTTATCCCAACACATACAGGAGCGGGAGCAGATTGCTCAGCTCCCGAAGCTTGCTCTGCCACTGAATACAATCCTGGCTGATCTATCCCAGGTCTCAGCCTTGCTCTGAACTCAGTCCCCTGAGCCCTCAGCTCTCCAACCTTTGAATGATTTGTCCCACCTCCTCCTTGAAAGGTAATTAGCTGACATCAATAGTTCAGTAGTTCCATTTAATATCACAGAATATATACAACATGCAACTTGAAATTCTTGTTCTTTGCAGACATCCACGAAACAGAAGGGTACTTAAAAAATGAGTAGCAGTAATAATGTGAGGTCCCCAAAGCCCTGCTCTACTTCCCCCTCCCACACACAAGCAACAGCAAAACATCAGCCCTCCCCCTCACCCACTTACTTCAGCAAAAAGCACCAGTACCCTACACCCACCCAGCAAGCAATAGCAAAGCACCCGAGAAAGACCATGAACTGCAGTACACCAAAAACTAGTCATTCACCTGACAATTTGACATACCACAGGCCCTCTCTCTCTCTCCCCTTGATAAAGGGAGAGAGAAGCGTCACACAGTAAAGTGGGGAGACAAACAAGACAAAAAAAATAGTCTCACTGATTACGATGTTAAAGTCTGCCACGTCGCTTTTTTTCCAAGTTCTCCAACTTGAGAATTGGCAACAAACTTTTCCCCACCAACGAGAGAAAGAGATCCAAGTACAGAGACCTCTGACAGCTGATCCACTGCTCCCGATGTTCCATTCTGTCCTGCAATGCTTCAGTCGGTGACATCAGCCAAGAACCGGCTTGTCCCAAGGGTCACAGAGCCTCAGCACACCGAGGGCACAATCTTCTTCTAGGCCCGTCCTTGGAATACCGAAAAATAGCCTGTTGGCAAGCTCCAGGAGCGGGAACTATCGCCATAAAGAACTGGCGTTTGAGTGCAGCTGTAGGTCAGGGACTTGGACAGAACCCCATCCACCTTGAAAAGGGGGAAAAAAAGACATTAAAGGTAGAAGTTAAGCTACTTCCACAGATGAGCTCAAAGAAGCTGCTTCTCTAGTGCCAGCGTAGCTCTACCTCAGGCACACTTTTCCCAACAGGGTGAAACAGACCTGATTCGATTTTAGCCCAGGGTCGGTCTAGGACTTAATCAGAAGGAAAGTTTCTTTTGGTTGGTTTGCTTCTTGAGATCTGCAGATGTTGCACATCATTTCGGCTACCTCCGTTACCTCTGTTCACCCTTGGTTTACAGATACATTCTCTCAAAAAGCAAAAAGCAGCAGCTGCAGGAAATCTGAAGCAAATCACAAAGTTTTGTAAACACTTAGCAGGTTGTGCAGCATATGTGGATTTAACATTTTATATTGATGACCTTCCAGCAGAACTCTCCATCACTCTACAGAAGCAGCTACTCACTTCTAGATATATGGATTTAATGAACTTGTTCCTGTTGATCCTTCATAGGAAACATTTGACCTTCCAGCAGAACTCTCCCTAGTTATTAAAGGAGTGATATAACGTACGTGTGATCTGTAATACTGGTCTGTGGACAATAATTATCCCTTTACTGTAGTCAGCAGTTTAATTGTTTCAGGTGTTTAGCAGCTATCAGTGGTGCAAAGATCTGGTGAGATAAGTTCTAACAGTAAATAGTTTCCATCTCTCAGTATGGTCTGTACAGAGGCCTACGGTTGTGTCTCCTGCAGTATCTCCATCATCTCATCTTCCTTTGAAAGTCAAGGAAATTTGGCATGACCACAATGATTCTTCCCAATTTCCACAGATGCACCATTACTCTATCTGCATGTATGATAGCTTAGTATGGCAACTTGCTCTACCCAAGACCCCAGTGAATTGTGGACGCAGCCCAGTCTATCATGCAAACCTGCCTCTCCTCTGTTGGCTCCATTGACACTTCCAGCTGTCTCAGGAACCAGCCAACTGTCATGGTCCGGTCCGTGAAGTCCGTATTCTGGTTCACGGTCCGGTCCATTGACCCTTGCTCCAGGTTTTCCTGTCTACCCTGTTTCTGTTCTTGTTGAGTTCTAATTGAGGCAGCTGATGCTCGTTGGGGCTGGCTGCATAAATACCTTCAGAGACCGGGGCGTGGCTGCTGGATTGTTCTTGTCCTTACTCCTTGTATTCCTTCCTCTGCCTTCTGTTTCCTCGTCTGAAGCCTTGCCGGTAACTCTTGCCTCGCCTGAAGTTCTCTTTTCGCCTTGCAATGCCTGAAGCCCTGCCTTGTCTTGTCGGTAACTCTCACCTCGCCTGAAGTTCTGTCTTGCCTTGTATTGCCTGAAGCCTTGCCTTGTCTTGCTGTCTTGTCCTGGAGCCACCCTGTACCTAGCTCCCTTTCTGTCCCTTGCCTCCGTCGGGTAAGCCAGGCAGTCTTGCCGTTACCTGCAGTTGGTTCTGTTCTTTCCTGTCCCCTGCCTCTGTCGGGTAAGCCAGGCCGTCTTGCCGTTACCTGCAGTTGGTTCTGTCCCTTCCTGTCCCTTGCCTCTGTCGGGTGGAGATCCACGCCCTGCCCAGGAGGACCGCGCCATGCCCAGGAGGAGCCTGCCTAGCCTCAAGCCTGAAGACTCCAGCCTCCTGCCTAGCCTCAAGCCTGAAGAACCCAGCCTCCTGCCTCTTGCCAAGCCTTATCTCTAGCCTCTAGCCTCAAGCCTGAAGACTCCAGCTTCCTGCCTCCTGCCAAGCCTCGCCTCTAGCCTCAAGCCTCAAGCCTCTTGCCTCCTGCCAAGCCTTGCCTCTAGCTTCTAGCCTGAAGACTCCTGCCAAGCCTCGCTTCAAGTCTCGTCTCCAGCCTCCAGCCAAGCCTCGCTTCAAGTCTCCAGCCTCCTGCCAAGCATTACCTCAAGTCTCAAGTCTCCAGCCTCCTGCAAAGCCTCATCTCATGTCTCTAGTCTCTAGCCTCAAGCCAGAAGACTCCAGCCTCGTCCTGCCTGCCAGCCTAGCCTTGTCCTTGCCTAGTTCTGAGGTCCGAGCCAGAGGCAAGACCCAGGTACTGGGTCCTTGTCCAGTCTCTGGCTCGAAGTCCAAGCCCAGACTCCTAGCTCCCTTGTTCAGTCCTGTTCCAGGTTCCTGGTTTTCCTGTCCATGTCCTTGCCATCGCCCTGTATCCTAGTCCTGTCCCTAGTACTTCAGTGTCTGTGTCTTGCACTTGGGTCCGTTCCTAGCCACCTCCTTATGACAGAATGATCCAGCCACCCATGGACCCAGCGACATAGACACTGTCGTTTTCCTCTTGCCACCCGGGGTTCCTTTCGGTTTAATACTCTCCCACCTGCCCGGGTCGTTCATAGTCTGGATACCCTGGTTGGTCGCCAGGAGGCTCCCGTAGAGGAGGGAGGGTTCTGTCATGGTCCAGTCCGTGAATTTGTATTCCAGTTCACGGTCCCGTCCATCGACCCTTGCTCCAGGTTTTCCTGTCTACCATGTTTCTGTTCTTGTTGAGCTCTAATTGAGGCAGCTGATGCTCGTTGGGACTGGCTGCATAAATACCTTCAGAGACCAGGGCGTGGCTGCTGGATTGTTCTTGTCCTTACTCCTTGTATCCCTTCCTCTGCCTTCTGTTTCCTCGCCTGAAGCCTTGCCGGTAACTCTTGCCTCGCCTGAAGTTCTCGTTTCGCCTTGCAATGCCTGAAACCCTGCCTTGTCTTGCTGGTAACTCTCGCCTCGCCTGAAGTTCCGTCTTGCCTGAAGCCTTGCCTTGACTTGCTGTCTTGTCCTGGAGCCACCCCGTACCTAGCTCGCTTCCTGTCCCTTACCTCCGTCGGGTAAGCCAGGCCGTCCTGCCGTTACCTGCGGTTGGTTCTGTCCCTTGCCTCCGTTGGGTAAGCCAGGCTGTCTTGCCGTTACCTGTGGTTGGTTCTGTCCCTTCCTGTCCCTTGCCGCTGTTGGGTGGAGTACCGTGCCCTGCCCAGGAGTACCGCGCCTAGCTTCAAGCCTGAAGACTCCAGCCTCCTGCCTCCTGCCAAGCCTCATCTCTAGCCTCTAGCCTCAAGCCTGAGGACTCCAGCTTCCTGCCTCCTGCCAAGCCTCGCCTCAATTCTCAAGTCTCCAGCCTCCTGCCAAGCCTCACCTCAAGTCTCAAGTCTCCAGCCTCCTGTAAGGCCTCGCCTCAAGTCTCTAGTCTCTAGCCTCAAGCCAGAAGACTCCAGCCTCATCCTGTCTGCCATCCAAGCCTCGTCCTTGCCTAGTTCTGGGGTCCAAGTCAGAGGCAAGACCCAGGTATTGGGTCCTTGTCCAGTCTCTGGCTCAGAGTCCAAGCCCGGGCTCCTAGCTCTCTTGTCCAGTCCTGTTCCAGGTTCCTGGTTTTCCTGTCCATGTCCTTGCCATCGCCCTGTATCCTAGTCCTGTCCCTAGTACTTCAGTGTCTGTGTCTTGCACTTGGGTCCGTTCCTAGCCACCTCCTTATGACAGAACGATCCAGCCACCCATGGACCCAGTGACACAGACGCTGTCGTTTTCCTCTTGCCACCTGGGGTTCCCTTCAGTTTAATACCCTCCCATCTGCCCAGGTTGTCCATAGTCTGGATACCCTGTTTGGTTGCCAGGAGGCTCCCATAAGGCGGGGGTGGGGGAGGTACTGTCATGGTCTGGTCCGTGAAGTCCGTATTCCGGTTCATGGTCCGGTCCATCGACCCTTGCTCCCGGTTTTCCTGTTTACCCTGTTTCTGTTCTTGTTGAGCTCTAATTGAGGCAGCTGATGCTCATTGGGGCTGGGTGCATAAATACCTTCAGAGACCAGGGTGTGGCTGCTGGATTGTTCTTGTCCTTACTCCTTGTATCCCTTCCTCTGCCTTCTGTTTCCTCGCCTGAAGCCTTGCCGGTAACTCTCACCTCGCCTGAAGTTCTCGTTTTGCCTTGCAATGCCTGAAACCCTGCCTTGTCTTTCCAGTAACTCTTACCTCGCCTGAGGTTCTGTCTTGCCTTGCATTGCCTGAGGCCTTGCCTTGTCTTGCTGTCTTGTCCTGGAGCCACCCCGTACCTAGCTCCCTTCCTGTCCCTTGCCTCCGTCGGGTAAGCCAGGCCGTCTTGCCGTTACCTACGGTTGGTTCTGTCCCTTCCTGTCCCTTACCGCTGTCGGGTGGAGTACCGGGCCTAGCCTCAAGCCTGAAGACTTCATCCTCCTGCCTAGCCTCAAGCCTGAAGTCTCCAGCCTCCTGCCTCCTGCCAAGCCTCGCCCCAAGTCTCTAGCCTCTAGCCTCAAGCCTGAAGACCCCAGCCTCCTTATGACACTAACATAGTCATGGTCATTTTTCTCTCCTTTCCCATCAGGGAGAGGACACAAACCTCTGAGATCACAGACCATCAAACTCAAGGACAATATCTATCCCTCTGTTATCAGACCCTTGAAGAGACCACTGCTCCATTGACAGATGAACTCTTGGCTGTATTGTGGTCCTTGTATTTTATTTGTCTGTCTGCACAGAAACTTCTCTGTAACTATAACATCATATTCTGCAATCTATTTTCTTTTTACTACCTCAGTGTATTTATGTATGCAATGATCTGTCTGGATGACATATAAACAAAAGCTTCAGCCCAGTACATGAAAGAAAAACAACAAGCCAGTCCCTTTAACTTCTGCCTAGAAACCTTTCCAATCTCCTGAATCAGTGGCTGAAAGACTGGAATTTGTCTAGCCATCCTGATTGTCTCAAGTTTAATATTCCCACTTTCTTTAGATGCACAAGATGGCTTTGGCTGTCTTTGCTGGCCACAGGCATGTGTTTGCCCAGAGAGCACTGAATCTCATATTGCCTGCATTTTCACATGCATGCTCTGTGCCCTCTTTGTCTGTACTAGGGAGGGTCTTCACAGCCAGTGACTTGTAATCATGGTGCACATATACTTTTCCCTCGTACAGCACTGCTAATACTCCTCTACACTAAAGCTCACAGAAGTGGTAATTCTCAGTTTATACCTCTCTTTGTGTAGACCTTCTTGCAATGTTATTTCCCCAACACATGTGTCTTTGGTGTTAACTTTTTTTTTTAGCATCACAGGACTGCAACACAGTCGTGCTTGTGACTTTTGCTTAAAACATTTGGCTGCTTGCTCATGAGAACCCAGTGAACACCATCCCATAGCGCAACAAGCTTCAGTCCCTAGACCCCAACACAAGAGATCCTTTGGTAGAGTCACAGAGTCATGGAGCACTACAGCACAGAAACAGGCACTTTGGCCCATCTAGTCCATGCTGAACTGTTTTACTGCCTGGTACCATCTACCTGTACCTGAACCACAGCCCTCCAACCCTCCCCCCTCCATCAATGTACTTATCACATTTTTGTCTAAATGATCAACTTGAATCCGCAACCAGCACTTCCTCCGGAAACTCATTTCACACCTCACCATGCTTTGAGTGAAGAAATTCCCCTTCAGGTTCCCCTGAAATATTTCACCTTTCACCTTTAACCTATGATCTCCAGTTCTAGGCCCATCCAACCTCAGTGGAAAAAGCCTGCTTGCATTTACCCTTTTGTGACTTCACTGGAGTTACAACAGCTTCATGAACATTTTCAGGTCTTACCTAGCTTTTCAAAAAATAAAATCAGAATCTCAGTTGTCATGGTGGAATTTTAACTTATATTCTTACACTCACATTCTCTGGATTATTAGTCCAATCACAAATAAGATAAAATCAGCAGAATCTAGGAATCTAAGCAACACACACAAAATGCTGGAGGAACTCAGCAGGCCAGGCATCAATGGACAAGAGTACAGTCGACTTCTCTGGTCCAGACCCTTCATTAGGACTAGGAAAAAAGAAGAGATGAGGAGTCGAAGAAAGTGCAGGGAAGGTAAGAAGAACAACAAGGTAATAGGTGAAATCGGAGAGGTAAAGTAATGAGCTGGGAGGTTGATTGGTGAAAGAGATACAGGGCTGGAGAAGGGGAAATCTGATAGGAGAAGAAAGAAGACCTTGGAAGAAGGAAAAAGTGGAGGAGAATCTGATTGAGATAATGGGTAGGTAAGGAGATAATGTGAGACAGGGAAATGGTGAAGTGTGGGGAGTCATTACTGGAAGTTCGAGAAATCAATGTTCGTGCCATCAGGTTGGAGGCTACCCAGAGAGAGTATAAGGTGTTGCTCCTCCAACCTGAGAGTGGCCTCATCCCGGCAATCACTATCATTCAGAGCCCTAAATAGTCCTTCCAGGTGAGGCGACACTTCACCTGTGAGTCTGTAGGTTTCATATACTGTGTCCAGTGCTCACCGCGAGGCCTCCTGCAAAATGGTGAGACCCGATGGGGATTGGGAGACCGCTTCACCGAGCACCTATGCTCCATCCACCAGAAAAAATGGGATCTCCCAGCGACCACCCATTTTAACTCCACTTCCCATTCCCACTCCGACACATCAACCTATACCTCCTCTTCTGTCGCAATGAGGCTGCACTCAGGTTGGAGAAACAACACCTTATGTTCTGTCTGGATAGCCTCCAACTTGATGGCATGAACATTGATTTTTCAAACTTCCAGTAATGCCCCCCCCCAACTTCACTATTCCCCATCCCCATTTCCTTCTCACCTTATCTCCTCACCAGCCTATCACTCCCTCCCTCGGTGCTCCTCCCCCTTTTCTTTCTTCCATGGCCTTCAGTCCTCTCCTATTAGATTCCCCCTTTGCAGCCCTGTATCTCTTTCACCAATCTACTTCCCAGCTCTGTACGGCACCATTCCCCCGGTATCACCTATCACCTGGTGGATCTTCCTCCCCTCCCCCCACGTTCTGACTCCAACTCCTCATCTTTTTTTTCCAGTCTTTATGAAGGGTCTCGGCCCGAAATGTCAACTATACTCCTTTCCATAGATGCATTCTGGCCTGCTGAGTTCCTCCGGCATTTTGTGTGTGTTGCTCTGAATTATTAGCTGTTTGGCTCAACTACACCATTCTGTCTAATGGCTGGGTAGAGCCCTAAGAATTAACCACCTATTTACATGACAGCTTACTCATATCAAATGCTAATCATAATGACCTTGGACTAGATTGCTTTCATGGTGTGCTGATCTGAAGCCAACCATGCACTATCTCTGATCGTATTTTCTAACTAAATTTGGCAGGAGGCAAAATTACCTTAATAATTCTCAAGTAATAATGGACAGTCCACAGTTGCTGTTGACAAACTGGATTGAGACTGAGATAAACATGGAACAATTGTTCAGTCTGAATTGGATAAATATTGGCATGGTTCCTATTGGGTCTGCTTCTGTGACTCTCAGCTTTGGGGCAACACAATAACATGGTGGTTAGTGTAATGCTATTACAGGGCCAGAGACCCTGGTTTAGACCATAAGACATAGGAGCAGAATTAGGCCAATTAGCCCATCGAATCTGCTCTGCTATTTCATTATGGCTGATCCCGGATCCCACTCTATGCCGTACCCCTGCCTTCCAGTCATAACCTTTGATGCCCTGACCAATCAGGATTCTATCATTTTTCACTTTAAATATACCCACCACCTTGGTCTCCAGAACTGTCTGCAGCAGAGCATTCCACAGAATCGTTACTCTCTGGCTAAAAAAAATTCATCCTTACCTCTGTTCTAAAGGGTCGCCCCTCAATTTTGAGACTGTGCCCTCTAGTTTTGGACACCCCCACCGTAAGAAACATCCTCTCCACACCCATCTTATCCAGTCCTTTCAACATTCAGTAGGTTCCAATGAGATCCCCTCTGCATTCTTCTGAATTCCAGTGAGTACAGGCTGCTGCTGTCTGCAAGGAGTTTGTATGTTATCCCCATGAATGAGTGGGTTCCTTCCCACATTCCAAAGATTTAAGGGTTAATAGGTTAATTGGTCACCTGGATGTAATTAGGTGGTGCGGGCTCGTTGGGCTGGTAGAGCCTGTTGTCGTGCTGTATGTTGAAACTCTTCATCTGAAGACTCAAGACTCAAGCTGAAAGTCCAACATCAATCGACAGTGAAAAGAAATTGCGATAAGGATCTCCCTGGGCCTGAAACAGTGAGTGAGAAATCAGCTTGATATCAATCTTGCCTCAGCCCATGCTTTTTCAGCCCATGATCTCAGAAGGTGGGGGACTCCCAGCTAAAACCTCAGGGGGGGGTCCTCCCCGACATAAATGACAGGCAATACGGGCCCTACAACCCTCGACGTCTGTGTTGAGCATGATACCAAATTAAACTAATCCCTCTACCTCCGTATCCCTCCACTTCATGCAAATCTATGTAGCTAAAATAACCCCTTGAACATCTCTACCTCTATTACATCTGCTTCTACCACCAGTCAAGGCAACCCATTCCAGGCATCACCACTCTCTGAGTAAAACACCTCTTTAGATTTCTTCTATCCCCTCACCTACCTTCTAGTGTTCAACATTTCTATTCTGGAAGACAGATGGAAAATATTCTGACTGCCTACCCTTTTATACCCCTCATACCCTGAGATGGCCTGTTTCTGTGCTGTAATTGTTATATGGTTATAGTTTTATAAGCTTCCATCAGGTCTCTGCTCAGTCTCAGATGCTCCAGGGAAGCAATCCAGGTTTGTCCAACCTCTCCGTAAAGCTCATGCCCTCTAATCCAAGCAGTATCCTGGTAAACTTCTGCACTCTCTTCAAAGCATCTACAACCTTCCCATGTTGTTGAGTCACTATACAGTTCTTGGTGAGGTTGCATAGTGTTCAAGGCCTGGTGTGTGGGGTCCTGTCATATCGCCTAGTCCTGGGGACATTACTGAAGATGAAAGCCCGAAGGTCGATCAGAAGCCAGGAAGATGAAGCCCAGTGGCAGAAGCCCTGATTATGCAAGTCCAAAGTCCACAGTGGACGTTCGAGGCCTGTTGTCTGCGAGTCCATTGGAGGCCCAGAGGCCTGTTCTGAGATTGGAGGACTGTGTGTGGGTTGCTGGGTGGGAGAGAGGAAAGAAGGGGGCTTGTTTAGCTGATGTTGATTTGTTGCTTGTTGTGTTCTGTTTTGTTGTGCTCTGTGTCTGTATTGTTCTGCACCAGAATGTGTGGTGACACTTGTGGGCTTCCCCTTGCATATCCTTAGCTTGTGTGGGCTGTTAATGCAAATTATGCATTTCACTGTATGTTTCAATGTACGTGTGATAAATAAATAAATCTGGAGTGTAAAAATACTTTTCTGTGGTGGCATTCAAACTTGTTCTGGGTGAGTGACACAACTCTTCAGTGAGCTCAAAAACCTTGGGCAGGTTCTTACTAACATCAGGAGACAGGTTCTAGTCTAATAAACTGGTTTAGCAATAACCTGACACATTGGTACTCAAAGAATCTGACCTTATGAACAAAATGCCAGACCACACCACCACAATCCCTGCGTACATCCTACCTCAGACCTGAAAATACTGCATTTCTTCCCAGAGTCAAAATCCTGGGACTCCCTCCCTAACAGAATTTCAACTTGAATTGAATTGACTTTATTTCTTACATCCTTCACATACATGAGGAGTGAAAATCTTTACGGGGTATGGCTCCATCTAAATGTGCAATCATAGTAATTTATAATAAATGGAACAGTCAATGCAATATAGAGTACACTCAAATCAGCATGAGTTAATCAGTCTGATGGCCTGGTGGAAGGAGCTGTCCCGGAACCTGTTGGTCCTGGCTTTTATGCTGCAGTACTGTTTCCCATTTCCTGGATACGAAGTGGGTCTGTATCTACCCCACAAGAACTATGACAGTTCAAGGCAACTCAGTATCATCTTTTTAATGGCAATTTGGGACAGGTAATTAATTGCTGGCTCAGCCTGTGAAGCTCACATCTCTTGAGTGAATGAAGAAACCTAGTCTTCCCTTACCTGATGTTGTCTTATTGCCAAGGGCAGTCACCCTCAATTCACCTCTGCAATCGAGCTCTTCGATCCACATCAGGACCGAGGCAGTGATGATATCTGGTGTGGAGTGATTCCGGTGAGACACACTTTGGACCTAGGTGAGGAGATTACTTATTGGTGCCAGCTTCCACCACTTCACTGAGCGTTGTGTGTCCGCAGATTGGGTGATTAGCGAGATTGGATTGGCCCTGTTTATTAAGAGCAGGACCTAAACCTGGGCATTTGATCTACATTGTTTGGTCAACACTGGTGTTGTAATGGTAGTTTAACTAAAGGTGTCACTCACTCTGGAGCAAAGGGGTTCAGTAATACTGCTTGGATATTACCATACAGTGGGCCAAACTCGTCCATGAAAACTTAGGTGCCTTCTGGTACTGGCATGGAAACACCAATGTCTTTGTATGGAAAAGTAGTGGATATGGCCAGTCCTCCCCACCACTGACCACATCTAATGCATTCATACAGAGCTCTGTCACAGGAAAACAGCGTCTATCATCAAGGATTGCCAGCATCTTGGCCGTGCTCTCTGCTTGCTGCTGCCATCAGGAAGAAGTTCCAGGAGCCTCAGCACCCAGACCGCCAGGTTCAGGGTTCAGGAACAGTTATTACCCCTCTGCTGTCAGGCACTTGAACTAGAGGCGATAACTTCACTTGCCCCATCTGTGAAATGTTCCTACAACCAATGGACTCACTTTCAAGGACTCTTCATCTAATCTTTTCAATATTTATTGCTTATTTATTTATCGTTATCATTATTTTTCTCTTTCTTTTTGTACTTGCACAGTTGATTTCCTTCTTGCACATTTATTGTTGTCTGTCCTGCTGGGTGTGGTCTTTTGTTGATTCTATTGTGTTTCTTGTATTTAATGTGAATATTTGCAAGAAAATGAATCATCACAGATTTGTATATGGTGGCATGTATGTACTTTGATAAAAATTTACTTTGAATTTTTCCTGAGCTAGTCCAATTTGCCTTTATTTGGCCCATATCCCTCTAAACCTTATCTATGCAAGTACCAGTCCATATAAAGTAACTGAAGCTATCTATAGAGAGTCATATAGAGCCATTGTGTTGCCTGGTCCTGTAGTCCTTCCTGTATCTCATGCTTTCTGCTGTTTCCTAATATCACCAGGAATGAATCAAATTGTCCAGATATGACAGTGGGGACCTCAAGAGAAAGTCTAAAAAGATTATTTATTTGGCTCTTCTGGATGGACACAATTGTGATCGCTTCAGGCTTGAGTCTAGCTCTCACGTGGACACTTCTATCATTGAAGAGAGGGATAGCCTTGGAGCATCCTCCTTTGATTAGCTGCTGGACTGTCCACCAATGCAGTTAGTGAACAGCTTCAGCTGCAAGCTGGATGATCATATGAATAAGATTACAATGGAAATTTGGAAGAGATAACCATATAACCATATAACAATTACAGCATGGAAACAGGCCATTTCGGCCCTTCTAGTCCGTGCCGAATGCTTACTCTCACCTAGTCCCACCGACCTGCACTCAGTCCATCACCCTCCATTCCTCTCCTGTCCATATAGCTATCCAGTTTAACTTTAAATGACAATGACAATAACCAATTTGCTACACCTTCCAAGGCCAGATATACGTAAATATGTGGAAAGTACCACCCATCACTGAATAAGTGGGAGTTAAGACAAGAATTATTCTGAGGCCTTGCTAGATGTCCAGTAAAACTGAAGAACATTCATGCACTGAAAAGAAAGCTTGGACTTACAGAAGGCCTTTTGCATTCCTTTCAGAATTGTCCAGCTAAGTACCTTTGAAGTGTAATCATTCATGTAGAGAAATACTGGAAACAGCTCTCAAGAGTGAACTCACACTGGGTGCAATGACTCAGATTATCTGTTTTTGTCAATGTTGACTGAGGGGTGAACAGGAGTCAGAAAATCATAGAGTATTACTTAAAATACTTATTGAAGTAATAACCTATGATTTATTTACATCCCCACTGGTACAATAGGCAGGGACATATTTTATTTTCTCATTAAGAAGGTAATATCTCTCTCAGTACCATTGGGATTATTTTTTACTCAACTCTCTGGGGTGTGACTAGAACCCACAACCTTCTGATTCATAGGGAAGGGCTTTCAATGAGCCAGAGCTGATAAGTCTAAGGTTGGGCACCAGTACATGATGTGTGGACCACGTGGAGAGAAAGGTCTTTCATTTTGTGCTCATAACGGCCTCCAGATATTTCACACAGAAAGCAGATTTTCAAAATTACCCTTTATGGTCTAATTTGCTAAATCACTTAATAGTTCCTTTTTTTTTGCCAAAAACTTTAGTGATAGGGGTGACCTGAGTGGAAAGTGGTGTGATGTTGCAACAAATTGTCATTGGATGATTCAACATACAGATTGGAACATTGTATGCTTTGAGCAGCATTTGTCTCATTTTAACTTCACAGTAACTACAAACTGATATTTAGATACATCAATGATTACACTACCTCTAAAAAATAAAAAAACAATAAAACCAACTGTTAACCTAGCAAACTATAGAGGAAGACTTTCCATTAATTTCTATGGTATGACCCCACTCAAACAAAGAAACTCTTCTGTTCCTCCTCCCCCATAGTAAAGGAGTTATCAAACAAACAACTTGCCATAAATGCAGGAAATGCATAACAATGTTTGTTATGGTGTTGATATAGTATATAGTATATGAATGGATTAATTAAAATCTTTTGTAGAATGTTGTTGTTCATCCATCGTTGACGTTGATGAGGACCTCGACACCATAATGATGGTGTCGAGACTAGCGCGTGATTTGGGTTTAAGTGAGGGAGAGTTGCACAGCATCAGCCTCACTCTCTGTTCCCAATTCCCATCTGGGTCCAGTGGCAAGACAGAGTCTAGACGGCTGGAGATGGGACTAGGCGCAGTGGATGACCAGGACGTCTTCTGTGTCTTGTCCTGCTCTACATGTTCCACGACGCTTGCAGAGACCTCCTTCTTGCCGTTGGACCTTCCATTGGTCTCGTCCGCTCAATCCGCCAGAGTCTGTCTTCACGTACTGGGATAGACAACTCCCTATCTCACCGAGGGTTTGAGACCCGTCGGCTACCCTCACCTGGTTTAGCCGGCTTGTCGAAGCCGTTGCCCGGGGTGTGGCCGCTGTCGCATGCAAACAGCTACAGGGAGCCACAGGTGAGAGCTGAGTGCCAGGTGGGGACCAAAGGTGGACTAACTGCCCTGAAAAGGACGCGACATGTTCCCCCACCAGAGGTGCTACCCCTGCCTGACACCCCATATACCTTTGTAGAATAGAAAACAAATCAATGACCCTAATAACAAAAAAAAACAAATGAATATTATGCTGTCAAGTGCCTACGTGATCACTTTATGGCACTTGGCCTCTCAAGCCAGTATGATCATTGCCAACTTGCACTAGGCCTCAACTCAGCCTCTGTGTTAGTTCTCCATTGCCCTCAAAATCCAAGTCAAGTCAAGGTAAATTTATTATCAAAGTACATATGTGTCACCATATACTACCCTGAGATTCATTTTCTTGCAGGCATTCACTGTAAATACAAAGAAACACAATAGAATCAATGAAAAATCGCACATAACAAAGACAAACAACCAGTGTGCCAAAGAGAGCAAATTGTGCAAATACAAAAGGAGAGAATAAAAAGCAAAATAATAATAATAACAAAATAAGCAATAAATATCAAGAACATGAGTTGTAGAGTACTTGAAAGTGAATCCATAGATCGTGGAATCAGTTCAGTGTTGGGTTGAGTGAAGTTATCCCCTCTGGTTCAAGAACTGATGGTTGAGGGGTAATAACTGTTCCTGAACTGTTCTGAGTAGTGTCGGACCTTCGGCTCCTGTATCTTCTTCTTGATAGCAGCAACGAGAAGAGAGCATGGCATAGATGGTGAGGGTCTTTGATGATCGATGCTACTTTCCTGCATTAGTACTCTGACGATCTGCTCGATGGTGCAGAACCTGTTGTGGGAATTGAGTCACTGGAGAAAAGTACTGGTAGAAATAAAGCATCTTCTGTAGTTGACAAAATAAGATACAGCAGGCATCATAAGGAGACACTTTTGATTGAAGGTCTGCCTCTGCCCAGCACTACAAACATTTTATGCGGTCATGTTCAAAGAGAGTCAGGATGATTCAAACATCAATTTTACAATCTTCCCATCACCACACTCAAAACAAGTGCTAATCACTGTCGCATCCTTGGAATGGAATGTTGATTGGACTATGCAGACAATCAGCTGAGTGCCTGTTTCCTGGTCTGCCTGTTCTGTGAACCTATTGTTCAGAGTTGCATTAAAATCAAATCCACAATTCAGATCTGAAGACTGGTGGCCAAAGTTATCTGTTAAATATGCTGAACCCAAAAATCACTCTAACAAGGCCTAGGCCTTGGAGCTTATTGATTAGTTTTGAGGGGGTGATAGTGTTGAATGCAGAGCTGTAATCAATGAAGGGCATCCTGATGCATGCACCTTCGCAGTTCAGATGTTCTAGGGTTGAGTGAAGAGCCAATGAAATGGCACCTGCTGTTGACCTGCTGTGATGGTAGGCAAATAGGAGTGTATCCAGGTCACTCCTCAGGTGGGGGTTGATAAGTTTCATCATGAACCTCTCAAGACACTTCATCACCATGTGCTAGTGGATGATAATCATTGATGCAGGTTACCACGTTCTGCTTGGGCACCAGTATAATTGAAGCCTGTTTGAACCAGGTGGGTACTACAGACTGATGGAGCAGGAGGTTAAAGATATCAGTGAACATTCCAGCCAGCTGATTAGCACAGGTTTGTGAAGATTGAATATTTCAGTACTCAATTCCGTGATCTTTTAAAAACATACTTACCTCCTCAATGGGCTCACATCCACAACTATCCAGAGAAGAGAATTTCAGAGAATTGCCACTCTCGGTGTCTTGCCTTATCACATCTGGACATGAAATATATTGGAAACACAATTACAGAAAAATCTACTTTCTGTCTAATTGGAAATCCTGGTTGTGTGATATTGTTTGCTACAGTCTCCCCCAACTCCCTAGGGCTCTGGGTCCCTACACTGTCCACTGACAAGCTGGGGCCTCAGTTCCCATGCTCCCATCCAAACTCACTGAGCCCTGCTGAAGGGTCTTGGCCCGAAACATTGACTGTACTCTTTACCGTAGATGCTGCCTGGCCTGCTGAGTACCTCCAGCATTTTGGGTGTATCCCTGGAATCCCTATTGTGGCCATTCCTTCCCACTCCATGGGACTTGGTTCCCACACGTCCATTCCTCTCATTGGGACCTGTTTCCAGGCCTCTCTTCCTTACTGTGAATTCTACTGTTATACAATGTAGCATCTAACAAAGAAGTGAATTAAAATTGTGTTGGTCTGTTAATAGGAATAAGATCCTTTGGAGGGAAAATCTACCTGCCAGATACACTAAATTCACCTCCAGATGTGCTGAAAACATGACTTCAATTGAGAGAAATCAGGTAAAATCCATCTGCCAATTTGGCTGCTTTAGAGATGACTCTCAAAGACCAGGAAGATCATGAAAGGAGCAAACAACATTGTTATTAGTGTCATAGAGTTGTAGAGCACTAAAGCACAGAAATAGGCCCTTTGGCCCAACAAGTCCATGCTGAGCTGTTATTTTGACTAGTCCCACTGACCCACACCCGGACCAGAGCCCTCCATGCCCCTCCCATCCATGTACTTGTTCAGATTTCTCTTAAATGTTGAAATCAAGCCCATATCTACCATTTCCATTGGCTGCTTGCTTCACACTCTCAGCACCCACTGGGGAAAGAAGTTCACCCTCAGGTTCCTTTTAAATATTTCACCTCTCACTCTTAACCTATGACCTCTGGTTCTAGTCTCACCCAACCTCAAAGCTTGGTTGTGTTTACTCTACCTATACCACTTATAATTTTGTATACCTTTATCAAATCTCCCCTGTTCTACAGTACTTAAAGCATGCTCATTAATGCTCTTGGATTTTTGCATGGCAGCCTATCTCCAAGTCACCTAACAGCCATTATTCAGCCTACAAACCCCATGAATATGGAGAAGTTCTGTTGACCAGAGTCAGACTTTGTACAGGGAAATGGTTCTGGTCCCTGGGTGGTTGTTTCTCTGTCCCAAGACACTGCTGTAACATTGGCATCCTAGGTCATCTGCTGCCTTGATCTTCTTCTTCTGTCATAAGGACAGAAACTGGGGTGTTTGCTGATGATCCAGTTCCACCTAAGATTTATCTGACTGTTCATCCAGGGCGGTAATCAGACCCGGGCTGATCGGGGGAAGTGGCATATCTGCCCGGCAGGTGCCAGGCACTGAACTCCCTTGCGAGTGGAAACCAAGCAACCTCTCCTTGATATTGAACAAATTACCTCCCAACGAGGTGTTCCGTTGGTCGGGGTCGACCACGGATGTAGTACCCCAGCTGTCTCCACGAAACGCAAGCCAAGGCAGTACAATTTGGAGAGCAAGTTGTTGCCCGTGTAGCAGACTCCTCTCCGTGCAGCCAACGAATCCAGAGGAACAGCAGAGACCAATACTGTTTGCACCAGAAGTTGCCAGTCAACGTCGAACACAACGTAGGTCTGCCTTAGGGATTCCAGCTCCAGATTTTTCCTTGGGGCTTACTCCCAAAGCCTTTCCAATGAGTAGGTAAGGCCAAAAGGCAGTGGCGGTTTGAGATCAGAGTTTTTCTTCTCCTACATGAGTTGCCAACCAAGGCTTACGAGCTCCATCTGACCGAAGCCATTGGTTTTAAGCTGCCGGTAATCCACTTTGACCCTTCTCCTGTCAATAGAAATGGTTCTGCTAGGCTTAATAGCTAAGCCACACATGAAGGTCAGAAGCTGGACTTGGTTTTCAGAGGCTATTTGAGACGCACACCTTTGGGAGCATTTAATAGGTAGTTGGAGCTTACCCCTGGCTTAAAGAACCACCCAGGACAATGCAATTGTACTTTGTTATATTTCAGCTACTAAGGTCTCCATCACTGGCATTCTGCGGCTATCACTTTACACTATCCATGGGCGACTCTGCGACAACTCTCCGAAGATGCTTTCATGAAACCTCATTAACTCACAGTCAGGTAGAAGGACGACATCAGCTTCATCACGAGGTTCTCCTCCACCCCACCCACCCCCCCCCGGCCCCAAAAATCACATTCCAGCCTGGCTTGGAAATAGATCGTTACCCCTTCATTGTTAAGAACAGCAAAATCAAAACAACTACAATATCTCCTCCGAGCGCCAGCAGCACACGAGAGCATTTCACCACATGATCTGCACTAGTTCAGGAAGTCCTATCACCACTTGCACAGGGCAACAGGAAATAGATAATAACTGCACTACATCACAAGAATGGCTAGCAAAGGTTGCATCAGTTTCGAGACACATGCATGATCTCTGAAGCTCTAGACCACTAAATGCATCATTGCTCTTTATGCACTATATTTATTTTGTAATTTATAGTAATTTTATGTCTTTGTAATATACTGCTGCCACAAAACATCAAACTTCCAGGAGGTCCCAACCTTTTATATGCCATGGACCAACACCATTAAGCAAGGGCTCCGTGGATCCCAGGTTGGGAACCCTGACAGTGATAATAAACTTGATTCTGGGAATTTCTGGATCTTTGGTTAGGCTGGCACCTCCTCTATACAGGATAATAAAACTGATTTAAATAGCAGCATTACAACTGGATGACATTTTTCAGATGCACCATTTTAGCTGTGAGCTGCCTAATGACCAGATATTCTCAGGCCCAACAATTAAGTCACGCAGCAGGCAGCTCCGAGCAGTAATCTCGCTTTAGAAATCAATGATAATGATAGCAAGCATCAGTTGGTGAGCTGAGGGCAGTAATTTATTCTCTGAGTTCTGCTTGCTTAAATTCAGAACTGCTCAATCAAATTACTATCTTGTAACTCGCTTCCATCCATTTATAACCCCGAATGTAACAGGTGTCTTGTCTGCTGGTGTTTTACTTCTGTCCTCCCGATTGAACGTTCATTTTTAAGATTATACAGGAGTGTCAGGTAAAGTTTAGTTATTGTGTCCTGGAGACTCTTTATATCTGACCTTATTGACAGAGGAAAGGTTTGCTGGTTGTTCAGCTTTGGAGTGCAAAGCTACCGATTTCAATGTTGTGTTAAAGCATGAAATATTGAACAGACTAATTATTATAATTAATCAGAAAAATAAGGTTGGAATGAAAATCTTTAAACTTCACTAGTTCAGTTTGTTTGCTCCAACACTCAAAGTTCCCATTCATTTGAGATCTCCCTCATTACAAGCTCCCAAATCAAATTTAACCTCTTCCCATTCCTTTGCCAGATCCTAGTTATGTATTCCAGACAGCAAAGGGATGTCTTCTCACAAAGATTAATAGCCCCCTCTCTCTCCCATTGGTGACCAAACAATTATTCTTTGGTATTTTAGTCTCATGATGCTGAAGTATATTGCAAATTCCCCTTTCAAAAGCAACTTAGCTTTATTTTAGCTGAATGTTTGATAAGGCATTTGGGCATGCCGATATTGTTTCATTATAGACATAAATAGCATTTTAATGAGGACATAGCATTAATTTAGTTATAATGCGTAATTTACAGAATAGAAAGTACTTTCAGCAAATCTTCTCAACTGGTATTTACCCATGTTGTTATTCATTCAGCGCATACATATACTTAGTGGCCACTTTATTGCGTACACCTGTGTTGGGCACCTGGCCAAGTGGTTAAGGCATCTGTCTAGTGATCTGAAGGTTGCTAGTTCGAGCCTCAGCTGTGGCAGCATGTTTGTATCCTTGAGCAAGGCACTTAACCACACATTGCTCTAGTGTCTGTGCGAGGAGTGGCGCCCCACACGGACTTCCAATCTGCATGTTGTAAGGCATGAAAATGCCTAATGCAGGCCTCTCATGGTCTGTCTGAGTCGACGTTCTCCTCTCCCCTCCCTCCCCTCCCTCTCCCTTATTGCGTACACCTGTACACCTGCTCATTGATGCAAATATCTAATCAGCCAAACACGTGGCAACAACTCAATGCATAAAAGCATGCTGACATGGTCACGAGGTTCAGTTGTTGTTCAGGCCAAACATCAGAATGGGGAAGAAAGTGACTTTGACTGTGGAATAATTGTGCCAGATGGGATAATTTGAGTATCTCTTCAACTGCTGATCTCCTGGGATTTTCGTATACAGCAGTCCTAGACCTCCAAGAGGACCACCACCTTGTTGTGGTTTGGAGTTGTTGAGTGTCTCAATGACCTGGAGAGCCATGTTGACTTGAGTCAGGGCTTTATGAGTTGGTTCTTGGTAAGGTCACCATTGCCAAATCGTGGCAAGGATCGTGCCACAGATTGTGGTTTCCCTTCTGCCTTCTACCAAGATCTTTTTCTTCAGACTAAGGGTGTAGCTATGGGAACTCGCATGGGACCCAGCTACACCTGCCTCTTAGTTGGTTATGTGGAACAGTCTGTGCTCCAAACCTATTCTGGTACTGCTCCCCAACTTTTCCTTCAGTACATTGACCACTACATTGGTGCTGCTTCCTGCACCCATGCTGAGCTCATCAATTTCATCGACTTTACTTCAAACTCATCGACTTTACTTCAAACTTCCACCCAGCCCTCAAATTCACTTGCTCTATCTCTGACACTTCTCTCCCCTTTCTCGATGTCTTGGTCTCCATCTCTGGAGACAGACTGTCTACTGACATCTTCTACAAGCCCACTGACTCTCATAACTACCTCGACTATACCTCTTCCCACCCCGCCACATGCAACAATGCCATTCCCTATTCCCAGTTCCTCCGTCTCCACCGCATCTGCTCCAAGGATGAGGCTTTCCATTCCAGGACATCTCAAATGTCCTCTTTCTTTAAGGATTGCGGTTTCCCTTCTACCCTAATCAATGATGCCCTCACCCGCATCTCCTCCATTTCCTGCACTTCAGCCCTCACCCCATCCTCCCGCCACCACAACAGGGACACAGTTCCCCTTGTCCTCACCCACCACCCCACCAGCCTCCGGATCCAGCACATTATCCTCTGCAACTTCCGCCACCTTCAACAGGGCCCCACCACTAAGCACATCTTTCCCTCTCCACCCCTCTCCGCTTTCCGCAGGGATCAGTCCCTCCGCGACTCCCTTATCCGCACGTCCATCCCCACGGATCTCCCACCTGGCACTTATCCCTGTAAGTGTAAGTGCTACACCTGTCCCTACACCTCATCTCTTGCCACCATTCAGGGCCTCAAACAGTCCTTCCAGGTGAGGCAACACTTCACTTGTGAGTCTGTTGGGGTCATCTATTGCATCCGGTGCTCCCGGTGCGGCCTCCTCTACATCGGTGAAACCTGACGCAGATTGGGGGACCGCTTCGTCGAGCACCTCCACTCCATCCGCCACAACAGACAGGATCTCCCGGTAGCCACCCACTTCAACTCTACTTCCCATTCCCATTCATATATGTCCATACATTGGCTCCTCTACTGCCATGATGAGGCTAAACTCAGGTTGGAGGAGCAACACCTCATAAACCGTCTAGGTAGTCTCCAGCCCTTTGGTATGAACATAGAATTCTCTAACTTCTGGTAATTCCCTCCCCCTCCCTTCCTCTATCCCTATTTCACTCTACCCCCTCCCCCAGCTCCCTCATGGTTCCACCTCCTTCTTCTACCACCCATTGTTTTCAGGGCTATGACATCAATGCTTCCCCTCCCCCACCCCTTTGTCTTTCAAATTACTGGTCTTTCAACTGAAGCTACAAGCATTCTTCAAATCCTTCCCCATCTTTCATTCTTCAGTCCTGACGAGGGGTTCCGGCCCGAAACGTCGACTCATCGTTTCTAACTGATGCTGCCCGACCTGCTGAGTTCATCCAGCGTACTGAAAGTGTTGCTTTGATCACAGCATCTGCAGATTATTTTGTGTTCACTCATTATTAGGTCTAGATGGTACCTAATAAAGATCAAAGTAAATTTCCTATATGACCCCATATGCAACCTTGAGATTCATTTTCTTGTGGTCAAACTCAATAAATCCACAAGAGAATAATAATCATAATAGACTCAATGAAAGACTGCAGCAACTTGGGCGTTCAACCAGTGAGTGAAGGACAACAAAACGGCCCACGGTGTGTATTTCCTCCCAAACTTCTCCATCTAACTGATGATATGCTCCTTTTATCCTTTTACTGCATTTTCCTCCCCTTTAAACATCTCAGAGCCATTTATCTCACCACTTCCATAACACAGCAAGTTCTATATTCTAACTGGTCTGTGAGTAAGGGAATTTCTGCTGCATTCTGTGTACGGTGTTGGAGAATTACACAATAAGTTTACACTCACAACACGCTGGAGGAACTCAGCAGGTCGGGCAGCATCCGTGGAAACGATCAGTCAACGTTTCGGGCCGGAACCCTTCGTCAGGACTTCGACCAGATCCTCACACAATAAATTTGGATCCTCTTGCTAGCTCTACCACTCAATAATATCATTAACCTCAATAAAACTTCCCTGCGTTGACCCCGTATCCCTTGATTCCCTACTCTTTAAGTATGAACTCATGGACCGACATCACTCACATCTGGAAGTGTCTCCTCTCCGCCTTCCCTAGGAAGCATCCCAACAGTTTAAAATCTATCAGTTAATGTTCCCAGCTTTCAATAAAAAATACATTTCTTTTTATCTCCTTAATTCTAAACTTAGAAACTAAATGAGTACCAGCTGACAGACCTTTCTTTATGTCAATTATAGGGACATACCAAGTATGTACTGTATCTTGGTAAATACTCAACAGACATTATTATTATGGTGGGAGAAGTGTTGCTGACAGCACTTAAACGTCTAGACAAGCTCTTGAATTGCCTAGGCACAGAAGGCCAAGGACCAACTGCTGGACAGTGGAGTTAATACTGATGGGCTCCCAATAGTCAACATAGATTTGGTGAGCTGAATTCCCTGTTTCCATATTATATGACTTCTGGAATTTATGATTCAATCACTCCTCTTCCAATTAAAAAGAACCGCAAGGCTTTAACTGGTTGCATCACCGTCTAGTATGGAGGGGCCACTGCAAAGGATCAGAAAAAGCTGCAGAGGGCTGTGAACTCATACAGATCCATCATGGGAACTATCAAGGACATCTTCAAAAAAGTGTCATCCATCATTAAGGATTCCTACCATCGAAAACATTCCCTCTTCTCATTGCTACCATCAGAGAGAAGGTACAGGAGTCTGAAGACACACACACACACACACACACACACACACAGCATTTTAGGAACGGCTTCTTCCCCTCCAGTATCAGACTCTGATTCTGAAACTTTATAATTTCTTGTAATGAATATAATATTTGATGGTGTGCACTTCTGTAAAATTTGGAATAGATCGCCTTCTTTGGAAGTCTCTCAGAATTGAGGACGATCTGTGGAGCTGTGGTGGCCAATGAGGCCATGATTGGAGCAGGATGTGCTTGACAGGCTGGACGGGTGGGTCATATAGGAGGTTCTGTGCTTCTTTCACCATGTTTTGTGTGGCCTTTGCATGGTCCCAACCAGGAGATTTGACTTCATCATGAATTCACTACTGCTTCCTCTGCCTGTTGACTGGTCATGTTACTGACTATTCTACATACAGTAGGATAAAAAACAACTAATCTGTGCACTGTAAGAAAGCACAAACTCCTTGTGACCAAATGACCAAATAATCTTTCATAACATGTGATAAGATTCTGCTTATCTTTGAATTGACATGAACTCTGTTATTGTCATCAGAGAGATCTCCCTTAGCATTGCTTATGACAGTCCCAGTGTAATTTACCTTCATGACTATACTGAATCATCATCAGCTGAATCAATGGCTCACATCTCAGAAAGACTTTATTCTGGAGCATACTAATTTATGAACAATTATCTTCCAACTGAATCATGGTTAACAGTTAACACCCTGACTGAGATGGCAACTCTTAAGCTAATGCATAGATCAAAGGTCAGCAAAGTTGCACTTACTCACAATGTCACTCTAAGTTAATTTGTAAACCCGGGACTGGCACTTGACACCACAACTTCCCGATTCACGAGGAAAAGTACTAGAAGTTAAGCCAAGTGACTTTTGTGGGTTTGGTGTGATCATGAGACTGATCAGCTTGTGAAGACACACTGCTCCTCCTACACACAAAGGGTAGCGCTGGGTTCCAGGTTAGCTTCAAGAGCCAACAGTGTGTTTTATTACCTGGTGAAATTTCTAAAGGTTGCATATTTTAAAAGATCCAAGGTTCAAGACTGGTTATTTGTCATTCTTCAGTACACAAGGAGAATGAAATGATCGCTACTCTGGATATGGTGTGGCATAAAAGGACGCCATAAACTTAAAAAAACCACGATAAATATAAATATAAAATCAATCCTATAAAAAAGAATATACATGTATTGGAGGGCTATGGAGAGCTACACATTGATGAGATTGCGTAGAGCAGTGGTTCAGCACAGAGTCGATGGGCTGAAACGTCTGCTTCTGTGTTGTAGTACTCTGTGACTCTATAAAAGGTTACGTTAAAGACACCCTTCAGTTCTGAGATGAATTTGGTGAAACTAGCTGTTTATTATAGCATGGCCACAATGTCTCAATTGTTTAATAGCTCATTATTCAGTTACTAATGTGAAACAGAGCTGATGGAGTTTATTTGCTGCTTAGCAAAGGTTTGGAGGTACACCCTTTGATCAATTACAACATTGTTTTTCCTCATGTACTAATTTAAACAGAGTAAAACATTCGCAGGAGTTCTGAAGAATCACCAGACAAAATTACATACCAGGCCAAGAAGGAAATACAATGGAGGACCTCCAGTCTATTGGACTGCAGTGTGCACACTTTGGATGGATTCCATTCTAGACAGCAATTGCTGGCAATGTTTGACAGTGGTATTGTTCTTGCATAGTTAATATTTAAGGACAGTTCAGCCAAAACTGTTTTAGCCCTTGTACTTCTGATTAATTACACAGATCCATAGCTGAACACAATAGTAATCTGCCTGCTTTTCCTTACTGCTGCACTGAAGGTAACAGGGAATATCCAGATTTGCATGTTATCCTAAAGGAAAGGTCCATACCAAATTCTTAAAAGGATAATGCACTAAGGTAGTACAACAGTAGCCCAACAACATACGGCAAGTCTCAATAAAGCAATACATTAGTGATCAGGAGCGGGGTTGGGAAATAGATCCTCAACTGAGTGGGTTATTGGATGGTGGAAGAATCGGGCCTGCAGATAGAAGATAGAAGTGGCCGGTGGTGGCTCAGAGCAGATGGATCTCTGGTGATAACTGATAGATAATATTAGAGACAGATGAAAACAAGCCCATCCATCTAGCTAATGGAGAAGAGACAAATGAAGAAGAAATATTGATCTGTTTACAGTAAGTTCTAGACAGGATGAGGAAAAAGAGGAGGACAGGAGGCCGAATTAATCTAATTAAGAGAAAGAGAAAGGTTAGCCTTAGCTGTCACATGTACATTGAAGCATTGAAGCATACAGTGAAATGCATTGTATTTCAATGCACCAAAGCAGTGAGGAATGTGCTGGGCAGCCCACAAATTTCACCGTGCTTCTGGCGACAGTGCAGTGTGCCCACAACTCAGTAACCCTAACTGCGTGTCTTTCGAATGTGGGAGGAAACCAGAGCCCCTGGAGGAAATCCATGCGGTCACGGGGAGAATGAACAACCCCTTCGAACCCCGATCTTACAGCTGGCACGCCAAAAAGCATTGTGTGAACCGCTACACTACCATGCCACCCGACAGTGTTACGGAAAACCTTTAATAAAAGCAATTTTAGTCCAGTAACTGGAGGGAATCCTAAATGGGTATGTTTAAATATGGAATTGCAAGAGAGATTGCCACATACTTGAGAGAGGATGAAAAATCCAAGGACTTCAGAGGTGAAAGGGAGTTTGCAAAGCAAAGTAATTGAGAATGATGGATGTCAAATGCATATTTTTGAGCTGAGGGCGGCGTCAAAAGAAATGGAATGAGAAGCATAGAATTTTGGCATTGCAAAGAATAGAAATAGGGCCTTTAGGCTTCCATGTCCATTGCTTAAGGCAGTGAAAATAGAGAGACCATGTGAGCTGGGCATTCTGAGGGGTGGCCATGAACATGGGTAACACAGCGGTGCTACTGAGGGAACCATGCAGAATATTGTGGGTGATACATCCAGATCGAATGAAAAGCCCCTTTCTTTACTGGAAGACCTTTGGCACTGAATCATGGCAGCTAATCGCTTCTTTAAGTAGACTGAAAGGACCTCCTAGTGAGACGTGATTAAATATCCCAGACATTCGGCAATCTGCTTAAGCTTCCTTCACTTGCCACATATTGAATCTGTTTTCTGGAAAGTCTATGGCAATAAAGATGATAAATGGCTACACATCATAACACGTGTAGGATGAGTGAGATGTGTAAACATAGAACATAGAACAGGAACAGGCCCTTCAACCTACAGAGTCTGTGATAAACACAACATAAAATTTTAATTAAATCTCTTCTGTGTGTCCATGATATCAGTAGCACGAGATGAGTTTGAAAAAGAGGTAGTATCAAAAACAGCACTGTGCTGCAGCTGATGAAAAATCACATGAAAGAAATGTGTGCTGATACGTATATCAGTATTTATTTTTCATAGTTTGTCTTGTGTTCCTCTGGTTTCAACATCTCTACAAAGTTCACTCGCGCCACCTAGTGACAGTACTGGAAAATAACCACACTCAGTGAAACATTAGGAAAACATTTTAACTGTTCTCCCTCAAAATTAAATGTTTACTTCAGAAGTTTCACAGAAGGGTCTGACACTTATCACTTTACTCTTGTGAAAATAGGTCAGTATATCAAGAATTAACAGCTCAGCCTGGAACAACCAATATTTAGCCAATTTTGTTGGAAGCGTGAAAATGTCTGTTCATTTCCTCCAGCTTTGATACAAATCAGCTCCCATAACACCTTAGTTATCACTCTAAGCTGTGTCCTATCTTGTTTAATTAGTCCTACATCTGGGACCCAATGATTGAAATTCTCATCATTCATAGCAGAGAATTAGCCAACAAAGGAAGGGCAGTGTTGGTAAAGGGTGAGGTGTTCCATGCAGGATAGTGTTTAGTTTTTAGGCAGATTCAATAACTCACAGACTACCTGTAATTGTAATAGCATGGACGAGTCCTTGTTTCAAGTACATGTGGAATGTGTGACGTTCTTTGGAGGGACCACTCTTAATTTTGCACTGTACTTAGACCGTAAGACCATAAAATATAGGAGCAGAAACTAGGCCGTTCTTTAGATTAGACCATAATTTAGTTCCATGGTCCTAATCTTCAACAAGTAGATTCAGTGGGATAAGCATGGGAGAAGTCAATTTGTCCTCTCCTGGGTATGTTTTCCCAAGAGGGGACTTTTAACAGATTCAGGTAGTGATTATTTTCTGCTTGAATGTCTCTGCAGTTTGACCCCACCCCACTCTCCATAACACCATAATTCATAGGAGCAGAATTAGGTCATTCAGCCCACTGAGTCTGCTCCGCCATTCCATCATGGTTGATCCCAGATCCCATTCAACCCCATACACCTGCCTTCTCGCTATATCCTTTGATGCCCTGATGAATCAGGAAGCTATTTACTTCCATCTTAAATATACCCATGGATTTGGCCTCCGCTGCAGTTTGTGGCAGAGCATTCCACAGATTTACCACTCTCTGGCTAAAAAAATTTCTCCTCACTTCTGTTCTAAAGGATCGCCCCTCAATTTTGAGGCTGTGCCTTCTAGTTCTGGATACCCCCCCCCCATAGGAAACATCCTCTCCACATTCACCCTATCTTGCCCTTTCAATATTTGGTAGGTTTCAATGAGATCCCCCTGCATTCTTCTAAATTCCAGTCAGTACAGGCACAAAGTGTCACATTGTGGGGTGCATTGGGAGCAAGGGTGGACCCAAATGCAAGACGCACCTTGAGAGGTTACTTAGGTTTAGTTTATTGTACGATACCAGGAGAGCAAGACAGAAGCAGGAATAGCGAACAGGATAAGGACTCAGGACTACGACTAAGCTGGGACCAAGAGTCTGGGCTTGGACTCGGAATCGGCTCCCAGAACTAGAGGAGACATGAAGAGGTTAGGGTATGGACTCTGAGCCCGAGACTGGGCAAGGACCCAGTACCTGGGTCTTGCCTCGGGATCGGACCCCAGAACCAGGCATGGACATGACATGAGCTAGGGAGAGGAGGAACATGGAAAACAGAGCCTCGGTCTCGGGACAGCAGGTACATGGAACCATGGACACATACACAGAACACAGAGTCGGGACCCCTCCTTAGGTACAGGACATAGGGCTGGGACTCACACACAGAACAGAGAGCCGGGACCCCTCCTTGGGTACAGGACATAGGGCCGGGACTCATGACCCTCCGCGGGGCAATGGCAAGATGGCCTGCCTTACCCCACGGAGGCGAAGACAAGACACGACAAGACATAACCCCCCCCCCCGCGGGGCAACAGCAAGACGGCCAGACTTACCCCACGGAGGCGAGGACAAGACAAGACAAGACCAACACGAATGAACACCAGACAGTACCTATATAGCTCCGGTGATGGAACTAGACCGAAGTGCAGGTGGGGGCTGCAGACGAGGGCTAGAGGCGAGAGGGGCAGAGAAGGGATTCAGACAAGGGGGTAGGACAGGAATCACAGACCGCCAGGTCCAGGACTTGACTCGGAACTGGGATGCCGCCAGAGCCAGGACTTGGACGTGGTACTTGGATGCCGCTAGGGCCAGGACTTGGACGTGGTACTTGGATGCCGCCGGAGCCAGGCCGTGGACGTGGTACTTGGAACCTCCGGTAGTGCCGAGCTCTCGACTCGGCCCGGGAACAGTAGAGAGCGGCTCTTGATTCTCTCTGGCAGGTTAACTGATGGACCCACCTTGATGAGGAAACTTTGCAGGCTCGCTTCGGCGAGGTAACTGGACAGGGTTGCTCTGGTGAGGAAAAGCGAATTACCGACACTCGTTTCGGGCGGAGACAAGGCTTGCTCCGGCCAGATGACACTGGCACGCCATGACTTTGCAGACGGTCCCGCACTGAACGGCTGAAAGCCGGAGACTATAAACTACCGGTTCAGCCGAGTGTTAATTGCCTCTAATCACCAAAGTCGAGGGACACGGGAAAACAGGGAATCAACGGTCCGGATCGTAACATAAACAAGGTAAATTTAAAGGGACCCCGATCCAGACCATGACACAAAGCTGCCAAATGCTCCTCATATGTTATCCCATGTATTCTCGGAATCATCCTCGTGAACCTCCCTGGACTCTCTCCAATGACAACACATCCTTTCTGAGATATGGGCCCAAAATTGTTTGCAATACTCTAAGTGTGGCCTGACTAGTGTCTCATAAAGGCTCAGCATTATCTCCCTGCTTTTATATCCTGTTCCCCTTGAAATAAATGCCAACATTGCACTTGCCTTCTTTACCACAGACTCAACCTGTAAATTAACCTTCTGGGGGTCTTGCACGAGGATTCTGAAGTCTCTCTGCACCTCTGATGTTTGAATCTTCTCCCCATTTAGATAATAGTCCACACTATTGTTCCTTTTACCAAAATGCATTATCATACATTTCCCAACACTGTATTCCATCTCCCACTTTAATGTCCATCCTTCCAATTTGCCTAAGTCCTTCTGCCATCACATTGCTTTCTCATCACTACCTACCCCTTCACCTACCTTGATATCATCTGCAAACTTTGCCACAAAGCCATTATCCAAATCATTGACAAACAATGTGAAAAGTAGCGATCCCAATATTGACCCCTGAGGAACACCACTAGTTAGTGGCAGCCAACCAGAAAAGGCCTGCTTCATTCTCACTCTCTGCCTTCTGCCTGTCAGCTATTCCACTATCCATGCCAGTATCTTCCCTGTAACACTATAGGATTTTATCTTGTTGAGCAACCGTCATGTGTGGCACCTTTATCAAACACCCTCTGAAAATCCAAGTTAATGACATCCACTGCCTCTCCTTTGTCCACCCTGCTTGATACTTCCCTGAGGAAGTCTAAAAGACTTGTTAGGCAAGATTTCCCTTTACAGAAACCATGCTGACTTTGACTTATTTTATCATCAGTCTCCAAGCACCTTGAAAACTCATCCTTAATAATAGGCTCCAACACTTTCCCAACCACTGAGATTAGGCTAACTGGCTTATAATTTCCTTTATTTTGCTTTCCTTCCCTTCTTAAAGAGTGGTGTGACATTTGCAATCATCCAGTCTTCCGGGACCATGCCAGAGGTATCAAGTGATTCTTGAAAGATCAGGAATAATGTATCCATTATCTCTTCAGCAGCCTCTGTCAGGACTCTGGGATGCAGTCCATCTGGCCGAGGTGGCTTATCCATCTTAAGACCTTTGAGTTTGCCTGGCACTTTTTCCTTCATAATTGTAATGGCACTAATGGACTTCTGGCACGTTAATAATGTCTTCCACAGTGAAGGCAGATGCAAAATACCCATTAAGTTCATCTGCCATTTCTTTGTCTTCCTTAACTACCACACCAGCATCATTTTCCAGTGATCCAATATCAACTCTCACCCCTTTTTTACTCTTTATATAACTGAAAAAACTTATGGTATCCTGCTTTACATTATTGGCCAGTTTGCCCTTATATTTCATCTTTTCCCTTCTTATAGCTTTTTTTAGTTGCCTTTTGTTGGATTTTAAAAGCTTCCCAATTATCCAAATTCCCACTCACTTTTGTTACCTTTTATGGTCTTTCCTTGGCTTTTATGCAGTCCTTAACTTCCTTTGTCAGCCTCAGTTGCTTACTCCTGCCATTTGAGAACATCTTCCCCTGTGGGACATATCTATCCTGTGCCTTGTGAAATATTCCCAGAAACTCAGCCATCTCTGTTCTACCATCATCCCTGCCAGTATCCTCTTCCAATCCACCTGGGCAAGCTCCTCTCTCATGCCTTTGTAATTCCCTTTATTCCATTGCGATACTGATACAAGTGAGTTATGCTTCTTCCCCTCAAATTGCAGTATGAATTCAATCATATTATGATCACCGCCTCCTAAATGCTCCTTTACGTTAAGTTCCCTAATAAGATCTGGGTTATTATACAACACCCAATCTAAGATAGCCTTTCCTCAAGTAGGTTCAAGCAAAAGCTGCTCTAAAAAGCCATCTTTTAGGGCTTCAACAAATTCCCTCTCTTGTGATCCAACACCAACCTAGTTTTCCGAATCCCCTTGCATATTGAAGTCCCACATTACAATTAGATCATTACCCTTATTACATGCCTTTTCCAGCTCCCTTTGCAATCTCAACCATATATCTTGGCTACTATTTGGAGGCCTAAATATGATTCCCATAATGGTTGTTTTACCCCTGCAATTTCTTAACTCCACCCACAAATATGCAACATTCTCTGACCCTACGTCACTTCTTTCTAAAGATGCAATTCCATCTTTTACCAACAGAGCCACACCCCCACCTGGGCTTTCCTGCCTGTCCTTTCGATACAAATTATTTGATTGTAAGCTCTCAATTATAGCCGCTTTCAGCCATGAATCAGTGATGCCCACAATGTCATACTGACTAATCTCTAATTGCACCATGAGTTTGTCCACTTTATTCCGAATGCTACATGCATTTAAGTACAACACGCACAAAATGTGTGTGTTGCTTGGATTTCCAGCATCTGCAGATATCCTCTTGTTCACATTTAGATACAGCACCTTCAGTCCTGCATTCTTCGCCCTTTTGAATTTTGCCTCTGTGGTGCAATTTAATTCTTTGTTCTGTCTGCCTTTGTACCCAATCACTGGCTTGCCCTTCCTAACATTCATGTTACACCCATCATCTACTTGTAAACCTGCTGGTTCATCCTCAGCTCTGTCATCCTGGTTTCCAACCCCCCTGCCATAGTAGTTTAAACCACTCCCAACAGCTCTATTAAATCCGCCCACAAGGATTTTGGTCCCCCTCGGATTCAAATGCAACCTGCCCCTTTTGTACAGGTCACACCTGCCCCAGAAGAGGTCCCAATGACCCAGAAATCTGAATCCCTGCCCCCTGCTCCAATTCTTCAGCCATGTACTTATCTGCCACCTCATTCTATTCCTATCCTCACTGTCGCGTGGCACAGGCAGCAATCCCAAGATTACTACCCTTGAGGTCCCACTTCTCAGCTTCCTTCCTAACTCACTATACTTTTTTTTCCAGGACCTTCTCCCTTTTAGTAGTAGTAGTATTCATGCTTTATTGATCCCAGGGGGAAATTGGTTTTCGTTACAGTTGCACCATAAATAATAAATAGTAATAGAACCATAAATAGTTAAATAGTAATATGTAAATTATGCCAGTAAATTATGAAATAAATCCAGGACCAGCCTATTGGCACAGGGCGTCTGACCCTCCAAGGGAGGAGTTGTAAAGTTTGATGGCCACA
This sequence comes from Mobula hypostoma, assembly GCF_963921235.1. Taxonomy (NCBI): domain Eukaryota; kingdom Metazoa; phylum Chordata; class Chondrichthyes; order Myliobatiformes; family Myliobatidae; genus Mobula; species Mobula hypostoma. Next base: position 24,953,052 of record NC_086111.1, read on the forward strand.
GGCAGGAATGACTTCCTATGACGCTCTGTGCTGCATCTTGGTGGAATGAGTCTCTGGCTGAATGTACTCCTGTGCCCACCCAGTACATTATGTAGTGGATGGGAGACATTGACTAAGATGGCATGCAACTTAGACAGCATCCTCTTTTCAAACACCACCGTGAGAGAGCCCGGTTCCATCCCCATAACATCACTGGCCTTACAAATAAGTTTGTTGATTCTGTTGGTGTCTGCTACCCTCAGCCTGTTGCCCCAGCACACAACAGCAAACATGATAGCTCTGGCCACCACAGATTCGTAAAACATCCTCAGCATCGTCCGGCAGATGTTAAAGGACCTCAGTCTCCTCAGGAAATAGAGACGGCTCTGACCCTTCTTGTAGACAGCCTCAATGTTCTTTGACCAGTCCAGTTTATTGTCAATTCGTATCCCCAGGTATTTGTAATCCTCCACCATGTCCACACTGACCCCCTGGATGGAAACAGGGGTCACCGGTACCTTAGCTCTCCTCAGGTCTACCACCAGCTCCTTAGTCTTTTTCACATTAAGCTGCAGATAATTCTGCTCACACCATGTGACAAAGTTTCCTACAGTAGCCCTGTACTCGACCTCATCTCCCTTGCTGATGCATCCAACTATGGCAGAGTCATCCAAAAACTTCTGAAGATGACAATACTCTGTGCAGTAGTTGAAGTCCGAGGTGTAAATGGTGAAGAGAAAGGGAGACAAGACAGTCCCCTGTGGAGCCCCAGTGCTGCTGATCACTCTGTCGGACACACAGTGTTGCAAGCCCACATACTGTGCTCTGCCAGTCAGGTAATCAAGAATCCATGACACCAGGAAAGCATCCACCTGCATCGCTGTCAGCTTCTCCCCCAGCAGAGCAGGACGGATGGTGTTGAACGCACTGGAGAAGTCAAAAAACATGACCCTCACAGTGCTCGCTGGCTTGTCCAGGTGGATGTAGACACGGTTCAGCAGGTAGACGATGGCATCCTCAACTCCTAGTCGGGGCTGGTAGGCGAACTGGAGGGGATCTAAGTGTGGCCTGACTTCCTATGTTGTTTCTTCCTATGTTGTTGGTACCAATATGTATGTTTGTACATTGACTTCTGCCTGCTTACCCTCCCTTTTCAGGATATTGTGGATGCATCCAGGAACTTCTTGGATCCTGGAACCCTGACTGTAGAGTCCCCTATTACCGCTGCCATCTTGTTCAGTTCCATAGCCTTCTGAGCCACAAGGCCAGACTCAGTGGCAGAGGCACGGTCACTGTTGCTTCTGCCAGGTAGGTCATCCCCCAAACAGTACTCAAAATGGAGTACTTGTTGTTGAATGGGATGACCACTGTGGTGGTTCTCCACTTCTGACTTTCTCCCTCCCTCTCCTGACAGTCACCCATTTATCTGTCTCCTGTAGGCTTGGAGTGACTACCTCCCTGTAGTTCCTGTCTATCACTGGCTCACTTTCCCTAACAAGCCAGAGGTCATCGAACTGCAGCTCCAGTTCCCTAACTCGGTCTCTGAGGAGCTGCATCTTGAAGCGCCTGGCATAGATGTGGCCATCGGGGAGGCTGGGAGTCTCCTGGAAATCCCGCATCTGGCACCCAGGGCAGAACATTGGCTCTGTAGACGTACCCTCTGTTCTCTCTAGAGTTGAATAAGAAATAAGGAATGAGCTTACCTAGATTCTGCCTGTCTCGCCAAAGCCCTGTCTGAGCCAAAGCCTTTCAACTCTGACTCAGACTACTCTGATGACAACCGCTCTCACGATGAACACTCCGCCAGGGAGTACCTCTCCTTTATAGAGACTGTGTTTCCCATTGAAAATCTTTGTCAGACCTGCGCGGGAAGACTCCTGCTGCATCTGCGCAGTATTCCAATCAACAACTCCCATCGAGAAACTTGATGCTTCTTCAAGCTCTTTGTGGGACCCACGCAGGAAACCTCCTGTTGCGTTTCTCGTTAGGGTAGGAACTTGCAGTATCTCCTAGTATAGCGGAGGCCTAAGAGACCAACAAGGGCCAATAGAATTAGAAAGCTGAGATGACACTATAAAACAATAATATAATCTAACTTGGTAAGTTTGTTTGCCCTTCTTTATACTGTCATTTCAGCCACAGGAAAAGCTTATTGGCTAAAAAGTGTTCCATTGCATTCTATATCACCATTCAAAGAGTAAACCAATAAATATGAGCCAACCAAAAGGACTGATCCATGACTTTATAAGATGAACATAGAATATCGGTATTATAATTTGACTTTACGTATTTTTTGTCTCTAAATAATTATCAGCTGGTGAATTGAGTGACACTAACAAAACAGAACTGGAAAACAAATCTAGCTGATTAAGTTGGCCTACTTTAACTCCTGGCAGCGTGGATAGTGATCTATACTGTTGTTTACCACATAAACATTTGGAATTTAAATTGTACAGTAAATTTCCTGAGATCTACGAGCAAGAGCTTCTACCTTACTTTAAGTAAGCCCTTCAGGGAGGGATTATCATCACCCAGGTCTTCCTGCTCTCATCCACCTGAAGTCTATTCTACTCTATGAGAATATTCTGAGCTCCTAATAAGCACAGATGACACCGTTTATGATGTTACCTAAGGAAATAAGTGACCACCAATAAATACATTAGGGAATTGAGATGGAGGTCAAATTTATTTGCCTGGGAAATAGTTTGAATCTGTCAAGCACCAAAACAATTAAAAACAGAAATGCACTCAAGTAGAAGAACAAACTCAAGAGATTCTGCAGATGTTTGAAATCCAGGGTCACAGATACATAATGCTGGAGGAACTCAGCAGGTCAGGCAGCAGCTATGGAAAGGAATAAGCAGCTGATATTGCAGGCCAAGGCCTTTCATCAGGACTGGAAAGGATGGAGAAAGGAGCTTGAACAACACTACTATCTTCTTATCCTGGTTTCTTTCCCCTTCACTTGCAACCTGACGAAGGGCCTTGGCCCAAAACGTTGACTATTTATTCCTCTCCATGGATGCTGCCTGACCTGCTGAGTTCCTCCGGCATTTTGTATCTGCTCCAAATGGAAGGATGGTAGGAATTTTTTCTTTTGATGAATTCCTGGTAAGAACAGTTATTCTTGCCCACCTCTACCTGAGGAAGTAGAGATTAGCTGCTTTCAGTATGCGGTGAAGGAGCCAACACAGTCCAGTTGAAGCGGAATTTCCAGGTTCCTGATCAGTAACAATGAGTGGAAATTGTGGTATGTGTTTTCTTGGGGAAAGTTCCAGGTGCTGGAGTATGTGTGATTCTGTCACCACTGCCCTTACAGATGGTTGATGTCAGGTGTTTGGGAGGTAATACTAAAGAAACCTTGGCAAGTTGCTGCAGTGTAGCCACAAGGTTGAGATTTCGTGAGAGATTGGTCAGACTGCACTTGGAGTATTATGAGCACTTTTGGTCCGCTTTCTAAGAAAAGAAGTGCTGCATTGGAGAAGGTCCAGAGGGGGTTCATGAGAATGATCCCAAGAATGAAAGGGTTAACATATGAGGAGCATTTGAGGATTCTGGGCCTCTACTCACTGGTTTAGATGAATAAGGGGGGAATCTCTTTGAAACCTATTGAATATTGAAAGTCCTAAATAGAGTGGATGTGGGGAGGATGCTTTCTACAGTGAATCTAGGATCAGAGGACACAGCTTCAGAATAGAATGACATGCCTTTAGAACAGAGATGAGGAAGAATTTCTTTAGTCAGAAGGGTGATGGAGCTGTTTAATTCATTGCCACAACAGCTGTGGAAAACAAATCATTGGGTAGGTATATCTCAAGTGGAGGTTGATAGGTTCTTGATTAGACAGGGCACCAAAGGTTACAGGGAAAAGGCAGGAGAATAGGACTGCGAGGGATAATAAATCAGCCAGGGTGGAACGGTGGAGCAGACTGGATGGGCCAAACGGCCTGATTCTGCTCCTGTGCCCTATGGTCTAATGTGCTGGTGTTAAAGGGATTGAACATTTATGGTGGTAGTACAATAGTGAAAAAGTTATCTACAACAAAACACAATAATAGGTCTGTACTTATTTTTGCCTAGTGTGAACTCCTGACGCCCCTGTCTTACTGAGGGCGATAAGCTCCTTTTATAGCGACTAGGACATCTTCAATTACCAACAAAATTAACTTAAGACTACACATGAATTATAATATGATTATAATATAGCCCACAATATAAATGCAATCATATTACAAAATAAACAGAAGTCTCTACATTAAATATGGTATACAAACAACGTATACACATTTACATATCTCCATTACTAAAGAAATGGAATATTCCGCTCTGTAAGGTGGGAAAGGCATGGTAAAGCTAGCACATGCCATGGAACTGCCAGGCCGGGAGACACAGACAGTCTTCCAACTCCAGGACAGCGGTCCAGGCCTTCAAGCCTCCGGGCTTCAGCCATAGGCTACGCTTTCTGGACTTCCGATCGACTTTCAGGCTTTGATCTTCGGTATTGTCCCCTGGAATAGCTGATGCATGATACTGTGACTCAGACTCTGAGTGCACCGAGTGACTGGTCCTTGTGGCTGACATGGGCATGCATCAACCCGGGACAGCCCGACAACCACAACCTCCTTCAAACAGGCCACAGACAGATGTTTTAGAGTGGAAGTTGTATGAAGAACTGAGGTATTAAGCAATGGGAAATTTGGGGTCTGTGGACTAAGCTTAGGTAAAAGTGGTCATTTGGTTTCTCCATTAAGAGAAGGTCACATTCTGAGTATGTACATATCTTCCAATCAACTGCACTAGATGGGAAGATACTGTGTGTACTGAAAGGGTACGGGATGTCTCGGATCGGGTCCTGAATACTCTAAAGGGGGAGGGTGAGCAGCCAGTTGTCTTGGTACATGTTGGTACCAATGACATAGATAGGACAAAGGAGGAGGTCCTGAAGAGAGATTTCTGGGAGTTGGGAAGGAAGCTGAGAAGCAGGACCTCGAGGGTAGTAATCTCGGGATTGCTACCTGTGCCACCTGCTAGCGAGGGCAAGAATAGTCGATTAGGCAGGTGGATGCGTGGCTGAGAGACTGGTGTAGGGGGCAGGGCTTCAGATTCTTGGATAATTGGGATCTCTTCTGGGGGAAGTATGACCTGTTCAAAAAGGACAGGTTACACCTGAACCCGAAGGGGACCAATATCCTGGCGGGAAAGTTTAATAGAGCTGTTAGGGAGGGTTTAAACTAATTTGGCAGGGGGATGGGAACAGGAATGACAGAGCGGAGGAAGGGAAAAACAGAAATAAATCTAAGATAGTGAGCAGTAAAGATGTCAGGAAAGACAGGCAGGTGATGGAGCAAATTTGTAGCCATTGGGATGAGTTGCAGTGAAATAAAGTTGCAGTGAAATCAAAGCGAAAAGTATCAAATACTGGTCTTAAGGTGTTGTACTTAAATGCACGCAGCATAAGGAATAAGGTGGATGATCTTGTCGTACAGCTACAGATTGGCAGGTGTGATATTGTGGCCATCACTGAGACGTGGCTAAAGGATGCATGTCTCTGGGAGCTGAACGTCCAAGCATACATGGTGTATCGGAAGGATAGGAAGGTAGGCAGAGGGGGAGGCGTGGCTTTATTGGTAAGAAATGATATTAAATCATTAGAAAGAGGTGATATAGGATCAGAAGGTGCAGAATCTTTATGGGTTGAGCTAAGAAATAACAGGGGTAAAAGGACCCTGATGGCAGTTATTTATAGGCCTCCAAACAGCTGCAGGGATGTGGACTACAAATTACAACTGGAAATAGAAAAGGCTTGTCAGAAGGGCAGTGTTATGATAATTGTGCGGGATTTTAACATGCGAGTGGATTGGGAAAATCAGGTCGGCACTGGAACTCGAGAGAGAGAATTTGTAGAATGTCTGCGAGATGGCTTTTTAGAACAACTTGCTGTTGAGCCCACTAGGGAATCGGCTGTACTGGATTGGGTATTGTGTAATGAACTGGAGGTGATTGGAGAGATTGAGGTGAAGGAACCCTTAGGAGGCAGTGATCATAACATGATTGAGTTCACTGTGAAATTTGAAAAAGAGAAGCCGAAATCTGATGTGTCGGTATTTCAGTGGAATAAAGGAAATTACAGTGGCATGAGAGAGGAACTGGCCAAAGTTGACTGGAAAGGGACACTGGCAGGAAGGACGGCAGAGCAGCAGTGGCTGGAGTTTATGCGAGAAATGAGGAAGGTGCAAGACAGGTATATTCCAAAAAAGAAGAAATTTTCGCTTGGAAAAAGGATGCAACCGTGGTTGACAAGAGAAGTCAAAGCCAAAGTTAAAGCAAAGGAGAGGGCATACAAGGAAGCAAAAATTAGTCAGAAGACAGAGGATTGGGAAGTTTTTAAAACCTTACAAAAGGAAACCAAGAAGGTCATTAAGAGGGAAAAGATTAACTATGAAAGGAAGCTAGCAAATAATATCAAAGAGGATACGAAAAGCTTTTTCAAGTATATAAAGAGTAAAAGACAGGTGAGAGTAGATATAGGACCGATAGAAAATGATGCTGGAGAAATTATAATGGGAGATAAGGAGATGGCAGAGGAACTGAACAAATATTTTACATCAGTCTTCACTGAGGAAGACATCAGTAGTATACCTGACACTCAAGGGTGGCAGGGAAAAGAAGTGTGCGCAGTCACAATGAAGACAGAGAAAGTACTCAGGAAGCTGAATAGTCTAAAGGTAGATAAATCTCCTGGACCAGATGGAATGCACCCTCGTGTCCTGAAGGAAGTAGCTGTGGAGATTGTGGAGGCATTAGCGATGATCTTTCAAAAGTCGATAGATTCTGGCATGGTTCTGGAGGACTGGAAGATTGCAAATGTCACTCCGCTATTTAAGAAGGGGGCAAGGAAGCAAAAAGGAAATTATAGACCCGTTAGCATGACATCGGTGGTTGGGAGGTTGTTGGAGTCGATTGTCAAGGATGAGGTTACAGAGTACCTGGAGGCATATGACAAGATAGGCAGAACTCAGCATGGATTCCTTAAAGGAAAATCCTGCCTGACAAACCTATTACAATTTTTTGAGGAAATTCAGTAGGCTAGCAAGGGAGATGCAGTGGATGTTGTATATTTGGATTTTCAGAAGGCCTTTGACAAGGTACCACACATGAGGCTACTTAACAAGATCAGAGCCCATGGAATTACGGGAAAGTTACATACGTGGATAGAGCATTGGCTGATTGGCAGGAAACACAGAGTGGGAATAAAGGGATCCTGTTCTGGTTGTCTGCCAGTTACCAGTGGTTTTCCAAAGGGGTCTGTGTTGGGGCCGCTTCTTTTTACATTGTACATCAACAATTTGGATTATGGAATAGATGGCTTTGTGGCTAAGTTTGCTGACGATACGAAGATAGGTGGAGGGGCCGGTAGTGCTGAGGAAACGGAGAGTCTGCAGAGAGACTTGGATAGATTGGAAGAATGGGCAGACAAGTGCAAATGAAATACAATGTTGGGAAGTGTATGGTTATGCACTTTGGCAGAAAAAATAAATGGGCAGACTATTATTTAAATGGGGAAAGAATTGAAAGTTCTGAGATGCAACGGGACCTGGGAGTCCTCGTGCAGGATACCCTCAAAGTTAACCTCCAGGTTGAGTCAGTAGTGAAGAAGGCGAATGCAATGTTGGCATTCATTTCTAGAGGAATAGAGTATAGGAGCAGGGATGTGATGTTGAGGCTCTATAAGGCATTGGTGAGACCTCACTTGGAGTACTGTGGGCAGTTTTGGGCTCCTTATTTAAGAAAGGATGTGCTGACGTTGGAGAGGGTACAGAAAAGATTCACTAGAATGATTCCGGGAATGAGAGGGTTAACATATGAGGAACGTTTGTCCGCTCTTGGACTGCATTCCTTGGAGTTTAGAAGAATGAGGAGAGACCTCATAGAAACATTTCGAATGTTGAAAGGCACGGACAGAGTCGATATGGCAAAGTTGTTTCCCATGATGGGGGAGTCTAGTATGAGAGGGCATGACTTAAGGATTGAAGGGCGCCCATTCAGAACAGAAATGCAAAGAAATTTTTTTAGTCAGAGGGTGGTGAATCTATGGAATTTGTTGCCACGGGCAGCAGTGGAGGCCAAGTCATTGGGTGTATTTAAGGCAGAGATTGAAAGGTATCTGAGTAGCCAGGGCATCAAAGGTTATGGTGAGAAGGCTGGGGAGTGGGACTAAATGGGAGAATGGATCAGTTCATGATAAAATGGCGGAGCAGACTCGATGGGCCGAAAGGCCAACTTCTGCTCCTTTGTCTTATGGTCTTATGGTCTAATCCACGGATCCCCCTCCGGATCCACAGCCACCGCAAGGCCTTTTCAGCAGCCTCCAGAATGTTCTTGGTAGCTCTTCTGAACTGCAGTCCTGTAACTCCAAGGAGTTTTAGAGTCTGTTGTGATGAATGGCCAGCAAAGCCCCGGTACCCAACTTCGTCTGGCTCACTGCGAGCTCTCCAGCCATTACTCCAGCATTCTGCAACAAGATCTGTATATCTAGCCCTCTTGCACTCGTTGGCCTCTTCAATCCGCTCTTCCCAGGGGACAGTAATTTCCAGCAGAACCACTTGCTTTGTCAACTCCGATATTAACACCATGTCCGAGTGGAGCAGAGTGGCTGCGATGTTCTCTGGGAACTTGAGCTGCCTCCCTAGGTCGACTTGGAGCTGCCAGTCTCGTGCAGTTGCAAGAAGCCCTCCCGGGGAGCTAGGCCAATGTTGAGCCTTCTCCCCCGCTCTTATAAAGATGATGGACTGTTTGGGAGCGTGCTGATTTTTGCTGTCTTGAATCGCTGAGCTGATTGCATCCGCCATAGACCTTAGGACTTGGTCATGGTGCCAGCGGTATCGCCCTTCCCCCAACGCCTTCGGGCAGCAACTTAGGATATGCTCCAAGGTGCCCCTCTTCTGGCACAGAAGGCATGCTGGAGTGTTTGCCATGCCCCACCTGTGCAGGTTGGCCGGGCTTGGGAGAACATCATAGACTGATTGGATAAGAAACTTGATGCGCAATGGTTCAGCTCTCCAGAGCTCTGTCCAGGTGAACTTGTGAGGTTCTGCATGCTCCCATCTAGTCCAGGCGCCTTGTTTGTACATGCCGGCCATCTTGCTGTATTGTTCTTCCTCCACTTCTGCTCGTATCTCGTCCTGAGCCAGTTGACGCTTCTCCTTTCCACGGGTTTTGTCGTAGCATGGTTTGGGAAAACAGCCCAGTCCTGCCCGCCCCACCACCACAGTGCCCACCAAGATGTTGTGCCACAGCTGTGCCTCTGCTCTGTCGACAGCTTCCTGTGCCTGCCACTTCCTTCCCGCCTTTACGCCGATTCCTGACGAAATGACTTTAACATCAGAGGCGTCTCGGTACATCATAGTTTCCCTGGTTCCAGTGACTTTGAATTGCTCTGATAGGCTGCTGATGGGGAGCTGCAGCTTGGTGGATTGCCCATACAGGTCAAATGGCTGCTTAAGGTCCGGGGGAGCCCCAACCACCTCTGGAGAGACTGACTGATAGTCTTCTCTAGAGCCTCCACTCTTGACATTGGTACCTCATAGACTGGAAGGGGCCACAGTGACCTTGGCAGGACTCTGTGTTGGTACACTCAGGCTTTGAATTTTCCTGGAAGCCCCGATTCGTCAATCGCAGTGAGCCAGGTTATGAAGTCGCTCCTGGTTTGTTGAAGTGCAGCTGTGTCCTTCAGGGAACTGTCGAAGATCTTGCCCAGGCTCTTGACTGGTTTTTCTGTCACCGTTGGAATCCGGATCCCTCCCAGGGTAAAGCGGAACCAGTCGGCCGCTCTTCTCTTCTTCAGGACCAGAGATCTGGACTTGGCTGGTTTAGAGCTCATCCTTGCCCATGAGATAAGCTGTTCCAGCCCTTGAAGGAGCCATCTATCGTGAGACTGAGACCAAAACAGAGATTCAAAGAGAGAAGGGAAGATTCAGAAAGAGGTCAAGTGAAAGTAAGAGATTGGTAGAAAATAACGGCTAAAGTTATTGCAATCTATATACGTGCAGGAAGTAGAGGAAAGACTTCTTCTACTTTTCCTTCACACTACAGGAGCAGACAATGTGACCATTGGGATTTACTGGGAAACAAGGGTTCTCCAAAATGCATGCATCCACAATCCACACGTAATATAATTTAACCGATTACTGGATGGAGCCTTGCAGCATCTGAGATACCCCTTATAAAAGAAAATGTCCTGAGTGCTGCGGTATTTACCAGTTTGTCCATGTCCCTCTTCTCCCAGAGGCATTCTCACAGAAGCCAGAGGGTGGCAGTAGATGGAGTGTATTCTGCCTGGAGGCCATTGACCAGTGGTGTTCTGCAGAGATCCATTTCTGGGTCCCCTGCTCTGCATGATATTTATAAATGACTTAATGAGGAAGTGGAAAGGTGGGTTAGTAAGACTGGGGATGCCACAAAAATTGGCGGTGTCGTGGATAGTGCAGAAGGTTGGTATAGGCTACAAAGGAAACATTGACAGGATGCAGAGCCGGGCTGAGAAATGCCAGATGGAGTTCAATTCAGGAAAGTGTGAAGTGATGCACTTTGGAAGGACAAAGTTGATGGCAGAGTACAAGGTTAATGACAGGATTCTTAATAGTGTGAAACAACAGAGGTATCTTGGAGTACAAGTCCAAAGATGCCATGCAAACTAATAGAGTGGTTGGGAAGGTATAAGGTGTGTTGGCTTTCATATAGTATCATTAGGGCGCCAACAATGTTGTTTTATTTCAATTAAAGTATCATAACCAAGCTTAAGAGATTTTCCATTGTCTGACATTTACAAAGCAACCCTAAGAACCTTAAATCTTATTTAAAGTGCATGCCAAACTGCATGTCTTTGACAGGTGGGAGGTAACTGGAGTACCCAGAGGAAAGCTATGCAGGACACAGGTGAAAATGTCCAACCAGACAGCACCTCAGCTTGGGATCGAACCCAGCTTGCGACAGCAGCTCTACCAACTGTGCCACTATGCCAGGCTAGATAGGTGGCATGGTTACGTTAATTCAAATCCGACAATCTTCTATGCTACTTCTCGCGGCTGGCAAGACCTTTTCTTCAGCTTCGGAGTTGCACAGTTATCAGCAAACAATTTCATTTTCAACCTTGTGATTAAAGAAAGGTGAAGCAATTAAGACGAGACTGTACTTAGGATATGGCTCCGAGGAACCCATATGGGACTCAATGAAATGACTTGTCTCCAGCAAGCTGAATCATTTTGCTTTCTGTTGAGTATGACTCAAGCAAATATTCCCCTTGATTCTCGTTGACATCCATTGTGTGCATAGAGGAGGAAAGAATAGAAGGATTTGCAGGTGACAAACAAGATAAAATCTGCAGATGCGGCAAGTTCAAGCAACACACACAAAATGCTGGAGCAACTCAGCAGGCCAGGCAGCATCTATGGAGAAGAGTACAGTCGACGTTTCGAGCTGAGACCCTTCAGCAGGACTGGAGAAAAAAAGATGAGGAGTAGAGTTAGGGGAGGGAGAAACACAAGGTGATAGGTGAAGTAAACAACTGGGAAGTTGATTGGTGAAAGAGATACAGGGCTGGAAAACAGGGAATCCAATCGGCGAGGACAGAAGGCCATGGGAGAACGAAAATGGGGGAGGACCACTAGAGGGAGCTGATGGGCAGGCAAGGAGATAAGGTGAGAGAGGGAAAAGGGGATGTGGGCTGATGAGGGGGGGGCCATAACCAGATGTTTGAGGAGATAGTGTTCCCAGTTCCTCCGTCTCTGCCGCATCTGCTCCCAGGATGAGGCTTTTTGTTCCAGGACGTCTCAAATGTCCTCTTTCTTCAAGGATCGTGGTTTCCCTTCTGCCGTCATCAATGATGCCCTCACCCGCATCTCCTCCATTTCCCACACTTCGGCCCTCACCCCATCCTCCCGTCACCACAACAGGGACAGAGTTCCCCTTGTCCTCACCTACCACCCCACCAGCCTCCGGATCCAGCACATTATCCTCCGCAACTTCCGCCACCTTCAACAGGACCCCACCACTAGGCACATCTTTCCCTCTCCACCCCTCTCCACCTTCTGCAGGGATTGATCCCTCCGTGACTCCCTGATCCACACGTCCCTCCCCACGGATCTCCCACCCAGCACTTAGCCCTGTAAGCGTAAGTGCTACACCTGTCCCTACACCTCCTCTCTTGCCACCATTCAGGGCCCCAAACAGTCCTTCCAGGTGAGGCAACACTTCACTTGTGAGTCTGTTGGGGTCATCTATTGCATCTGGTGCTCCCGGTGTGGCCTCCTCTACATCGGTGAAACCCGACGCAGATTGGGGGACCGCTTCGTCGAGCGCCTCCGCTCCGTCCGCCACAACAGACAGGATCTCCCGGTTGCCACCCACTTCAACTCTGCTTCCCATTCCTATTTGAATATGTCCATACATGGCCTCCTCTACTGCCATGATGAGGCTAAACTCAGGCTGGAGGAGCAACACCTTATATACCGTCTAGGTAATCTCCAGCCCCTTGGTATGAACATTGAATTCTCCAACATCCGGTAATTCCCTCCCCCTCCCTTCCCTATCCCTATTTCACTCTGCTGCCTCCCCCAGCTGCCTATCACCTCCCTCATGGTTCCGCCTCCTTCTACTACCCATTGTGTTTTCCCCTATTCCTTCTTCACCTTTCCTGCCTATCACCTCCCTGCTTCCCCTCCCTCACCCCTTTATCTCTCCCCTTACTGGTTTTTCACCTGGAACCTACCAGCCTTCTCCTTCCCATCCTCCCCCACCTTCTTTATAGGGACTCTGCCCCTTCCCTCTTCAGTCCTGATGAAGGGTTCCGGCCCGAAACGTTGACTGATCGTTTCCATGGATGCTGCCTGACCTGCTGATTTCCTCCAGCATGTTGTGAGTGTTGCTTTGACCCCAGCATTTGCAGAATATTTTGTGTTTAGTGTTCCTCTTGTCCCCACCCACTACCCCACCAGCCTTTACATCCAGTACATAATTCTCCGGAACCTCTGCCATTTTGAATGGGATCCATCCGCCAAGGACATCCTTCCCTCCCCCCCCCCATGCCGTCACTTTCTGCTTTCTGCAAGGATCACTCCCTACACAACTCCCTTGTCCCTCCTGACACTCCTCTCTCACTTCCGTTCAGGGCCCCAAACAGTCCTTCCAGGTGAGGTGACACTTCACCTGTGAGTCTGTTGGGGTCATCTACTGTATCCGGTGCTCCCGGTGTAGCCTCCAACCTGATGGCATGAAAATCAATTTCTTAAACTTCTGGTAATCCCTCCCCCTCCTTCACTATTTCCCATACCCCTTTCCCTCTCTCACCTCATCTCCTTGCCTGCCCGTCATCTCCCTCTGGTGTTCCTCCCCCCTTTTCTTTCTTCCATGGTCTTCTGTCCTCTCTGATTAGATTCCCCCTTCTCCAGCCCTGTATCTCTTTCACCAATCAACTTCCCAGCTCTTTACATCGCCCCTCCCCATCCTGGTTTCACCTATCACCTTCTGTTTCTTCCTCCCCTCCCCCCACCATTTAACTCCACTCCTCATCTTTTTTTCTCCAGACCTGCTGAAGGGCCTTGGCTCGAAACATCGAATGTAATCTCTTCGATAGATACTGCCAGGGCTGCTGAATTCGTCCAGCGTTTTGTGGGATTTGCTGATGACGTTGTTATCGGTCTTGGTATTGGTTTTGGTTTATTATTGTCACATGTACGGAGATACAGTGAAAATCTTGTCTTGCATACTGTTCAAATATATTACACAGTGCATTCAAGTAGAACAAGGTAAAAATAACAGCGATGGAGAATGAAATGAAGAGGCTCAGAGAAAGTGTGGTGGACGTATACAATAAATTGCAAGCTCATAATGAAGTAGATTGTGAGGTCAAGAGTCCATCTTATATACAAGAAGTCTATTAAAGGGTTAAAGGAGGCTCATGAATCTCATAAGCAGCTGGGTGAATAATTAGGTCAAAGGACCTGTTTCTGTGCTTTACATTCTCTATGTCAAAGCATACGAGAAAGTGGGCCACATGTAATGGGATCCATGCCAGTATTGCCCTCTGTAGTGAACACCATAATCCCTTTTTAATTCATTAATTGACAACTTGTCTAAGATTATCTTGAAACGAAAGCCTCAATGCTGGGTTGTTGACCTTTTGGAGGGGACACTGACAATGGATTACTTCCTCTTTCAGTGAATTTGATAGATTGCATGCAGGCAGCATCGAAGTTATTTTCCCAATGTGGCAGGCTGCCTGTTTTAGGTTGGTACAGTGATAGAGTCATAGAGTACTACAGCCCAGAAGCAGACCCTTTGGGCTATCTCGTCCATGCTGACCCAATCTTCTGCTTAGTCCCATCTACCTGCACCTGGTCCATATCCCTCCAATTCCCCCCTCATCCATGCAGCTATCCAAACTTCTCTTGAATGTTACAATTTAACCCGCGTCCTCCACTTCAACTGGTACCTCACTCCATGCCCACACTTTTCTCTGAGTGAAGACGTTTCTCTTCAGGTGTACATAGAACTGGTTTCTGGAAGACCACGAGTTTTGTGCCAGGCCAGAGATCTTGATCCTAAAATGCACTTTCCCTCAGTGAACTGTTTTGAAGGTGATGGTGAACTGCATCACCTCTTCCTGCCTTTGCTGATATGTGGGAAGTGATCCCTGTTTCTTAAGGTCCTGCTACGAATGTCCTTATCAGTAAGCAGTGTGATGGTGCAGCAGGAGCACGTGGTATGCTGATCCTTTTTACAAACTGAAAGGGTTCATGCTGGTTCAATGTTGGATCACAATAAGCTTCATCTTGTACTGAATGATGCCGCCACAAGGGTGTAGTTCTGAGAGACACCAGGGCACTGACACAATGACAGCCACACAAGCATCAGGAATGTCACTGGGCTGCAGACAATACCATTCCAGTTCAGAGGTGTCACCTAGAGACAACAGCAGGTGCTGGAGAAAGAAGGACCTCACCAGCTGGGAGACATGCAGGAGGATGAGGAGGAGGCAGCAACCAAAGATGGAGCTCTGAGTGAAGCGCCTGCAGAGGAGTCATTAGATTATGAGAACACTCAGTCCTCTTTTATTGTCATTTAGAAATGCATACATGCATTAAGAAATTACACAATGTTTCTCTGGAGTGATATCACAGAAAACAGGACAAATCAAAGACTAACACTGACAGAAGCACATAATTATAACATATAGTTACAGCAGTGCAAAACAATACCGTAATTTGATGAAGAACAGACCATGGGCACGGTAAAAAAAGGCTCAAAGTCCCGAGTCGATTGACTCCCGAGTCCCCGATAGAAGGTGGCAAAAGGGAGAAACTCCCTGCCATAAACCTCTAGGCACCGTCAACTTGCCGATACCTTGGAAGCAGCCGACCATAACCAACACTGAGTCCATCCGTCCGAAAACTCCGAGCTTCTGACCACCCTCTCTGATACAGCCTCTCGAGTGCCATCCTCTGCCGAGCGCCTTCGACCTCTCCTCGGCCGCTGAAACATGCAAAGCCGAGGATTTCGGGGCCTTCAGCTCCGGAGATTCCGGTTACCACACAGTAGCAGTGGCAGCGAAGCGGGCATTTCAGAAGTTTTCCAGACGTTCCTCTGTGCTCTCACGTCTGTCTCCATCAAATCAGAATTGCGCACGGTTCCCTTCTTGACAGATAACAGATATCATCACTGAAGTGGCCGTGCACGCTGCCGTCGCGTTGCCATCTTCTCCCTCCTCCCAGGAGTCACCACCTTATCTTCCCTCAATGGTGATGGACAAAAGTCATAACTTAAAGGGCAATAATGGTCTCCCTCATAGACAGGTTCTTCCTTTAAACAGCCATGTATACATGAAGTAGCCTTCTGTTCAAAACAATTACAAACACCAACATATTGGAACCAAAGCTACATACAGCTCACATAATACATGATAAATCCTCAAATACAATTCCACTTTAATTAAACTCATAGCATTAATGAATGAATCCTTGGTCCAAGCTCTGAAATACTTTTGTACAGAATTTCTGCTTCCTGACACATGGCACTAGGTTGTAAAGGTTTGATCTCTGCACAGGATGCTCTTTCGTTGGATTAGCTCCTCTCCCAACATCTCTCCGAATCTTCATCCCCAAGCATTAAGGCAGTATCTCACCCTCAGCTGTTCAGAGTCGTGTACATGGTAGTGTAATGACCAGTTTGGCGTCCAACAGTTAAGTAGAGAATTCAAGGGAACTACAATTAAATCCAGTTTTTCACAGTGAGGAATCCCTCATGTGACTCCAATCAGGGATCCTTTCAAGACTTTGGAAGTTGACCATTTCAGGTGCTACTGTGAGTGAGAGATGTTTCATTTCTCTACCATCTACTCAGCTCTAAATACAGTGATCTGATCGGCGTAATGTAACATTTCCCAACCAAATGCAACACTTTGTAACACTTCACCCATCTGACCACTGGGTAAAACAGGGAAAGGCTTACCTTTGCCCTTATCTATCACCACACGAACTTTTGTATCCAACACATCGTTCTCTGCAACTTCCCCAATGGGATCCTACCACCAAGCGCATCTTCCCCTGCTTTCTTGACTTTGCATGGGGATCAAACTCTGCGTGACTTCCTTGTCCATGCATCCTTCCGCTTTGACCTCCCTCCTGGCACTTATCCCTGGAAGCGTGTCAAGTGCTATACCTGCCCCAACATCCCCTCCCTCGCTGCTATTTAGTGCCACAAGCAATTCTTCCAGGTGAGGCAACACTTCACCTGGAAGTTTGTGGGGTTATGTATTGAATCCAGTGCAATATTCATGCATGTTTCACCAACTAACAAGTCATTCTGGAGATCGTAGCGCCATGTTGCAATGGCCTATCATTGGTGGATTCTACCTACTAGGAGGATGTTCCATTTCACCGAGTCTGTCTAATTGTCCTTGATGACCTGCAGGAAGCTCTCGCTTGGGTGGACTGGTTTCAGACTGGCTTCTTCAACCAAGAAGGAAAGCTGAATATGAGGGCACAGCTAAGTATGTTTGTCTGAGAGGTTGTGTTGCGAGGTGAATTTGTGCCCCTGTGAGAGAGAGAGTATTGTTTTCTTGAACATGTGCTTCTCATGGGACCAGGCAGACGAAGGTGAACAATTAATTATCGCTCAGATAGCTGTGGCTTTATCTCAGCTTGTAGACCTGGAGTCAGTGGCTGGCAGAGCCCAGGAGGCGTCTGGGTCCTGCTATCTTCACTCATATCAGAATTAACTCTCCATACAGAGCAAGACTTCTTTCTTGACACAGAGGTAAGGCAGGAGGGGCACGGAGATAAAGATGATTCTGTAGATAAAGATGAGTCTCCACATATGCCATCTGTATTCCCAATTGCTAGATGCAGATGTAGATTTTTGCTATTTGTTGTGAACAACACTGGACTGGTTCTGGATAGCCTCTTTGTGTGAATTGACGGCAGCAGCCTGCTCGCGTGGGTATCTCTCCATTCCACAAGGATTTAAAGCTGCTTTCTAGGAACTTGTTTAAAGCAACTTTAACTTCCTGGGGAACAATATATCAGATGACCTCTACTGGGTCCAGCATATAGATGCAATCACAGGGAAGATGCACCAGCATCTTTACTTTCTTAGAAAGTTAATGAGATTTGGCACGTCACTGAAAATTCTAACAAAATTTCTGTAGATGTACTGGTAAAGTATCTTGACTGGTTGCATCATGGTCTGGCATACAGGAACATAAGAAGGTCTAGAGATTAGTGGTTTCAACCCATTCGATCACAGGCACATCCCTCCCCCACCATTGGAAGCAGTGCTTCAAAAAGGCAAGATCTATCATCAAAGACCACAATCATCTAGGCCATGCCATTTTCTCACAGCTACCATCAGGCAGGAGTTACAGAAGCCTGAAGTCACATACCACCAAGTCAATAATAGCTACTTCGCTTCAACCATTCATTTCTTGAACTAACTGAGGACAAATCCTCCTGGGAAGGGGGAGAAGATGGCGGCACGACGGCAGCGCGCGCAGCCACTTCGGTGATGATATCTGTTATCTGTCAAGTAGGGGACCGTGCACAGTTCTGATTTGCTGGAGACAGACGTGAGAGCATGGAGGAACAGCTGGAAAACTTCTGAAATGCCCGCTTCGCTGCCGCTGCTAGTATGTGGTAACTGGAATCTCCGAAGCTGAAGGCCCTGAAATCCTCGGCTTTGCATGTTTCAGTGGCCAGGGAGAGGTCGAAGGCGCTTGGGAGGATGTATCGGAGAGGCTGGTTGGAAGCTTGAAGTTTTCGGACGGATGGACTCAGTGTCGGCTGTGGTTAGCTGCTTCCAAGGTATCGGCAAGTTGACGGTGCCTGGAAGTTTATGGCAGGGAGTTTCTCCCTTTTGCCGCCTGCTATCGGGGACTCGGGGGTCGATCAACTTGGGGACCTTGACACTTTTTTTTACTGTGCCCATGGTCTGCTCTTCATCAAATTATAGTATTGCTTTGCACTGTTGTAACTATATGTTATAATTATGTGGTTCTGTCAGTGTTAGTCTTTGGTCTGTCCTGTTTTCTGTGGTATCACACCGGAGAAACATTGTATCATTTCTTAATGCATGTATGCATTTCTAAATGACAATAAAAGAGGACTGAGTGTTCTCATAATCAAAATCTAAATCTAACTGACACAACCATTTTCACTTCCTCAGCATAGGAAGACTATGGCCATTTTCAACACTCAACTTCACTCACCCCATTACTGAACTTTTCCCACAACCTAGGGACTTATTTTCAGGGACTCTTCATTTCACATTCTTAAAAGTTCAAAGTTCGAAGTTCAAAGTAAATTTTATTACCAACGTACATAATATGTCACCATATACAACCCTGAGATTCATCTTCCTATGGGCATACTCAGCAAGTCTATAGAATAGCAACTATAACAGGATCAACGAGAGATCAACTAGAGTGCATAATATTTATTATTCTTGACATTTGTTCTTATTTATTTATTGTTATGATTATTTTTTTCCTCTTTCTTTTTGTACTTGCACAGCTTGCACACTGGTTGTTGTCCATCCTGATGGGTGAAGTCTGTCATTGATTCTATTGCAGGGGTCCCCAACCTTTTTTGCGCTGCGGACCGGTTTAATATTGACAATATTCTTGTGGACCGGCCGATCCGAGGGGCGTGGGGGGGTAGGGTTGCCAACAGACAAGAGAAGCAGTCAAATACGTTGGGTTTACCCCTACAAAGACTACAATGACCATGAAGCCTTGCGCGGGCACCAGTGCGCATACGTGTACGCGCCGATTTTTTCCTTCTACAAATTGTTTTTGCCGATTCTGCTCGGAGTCGGGGGGTGTTAATCATGACCGGAATATAGGTGATAAGTAGCTAATACACTCAATTTTGTTTCTAAAAGGGTTTATCTAACGAATTTAATATTAAACACACAGCGCATATTTTCCTCTCATGAATATAGTGATAAGTCAATTATCAGGGGAGGACAGGGAAGCTTGAAGTAAGTGTTGAACAAACTTCCAGTAGAAGTGGTAGAGGCAGGTTTGATATTACCATTTGAAGAAAAATTGGATAGGTATATGGACAGGAAAGGAATGGAGGGTTATGGGCTGAGTGCAGGTTCGTGGGACTAGGTGAGAGTAGCGTTCGGCATGGACTAGCAGGGCAGAGATGGCCTATTTCCAAGCTGTAATTGTTATATGGTTATAGAGTATGTCACTTATAAGTCAATAGCATCATAACATTTTAAGTAACGGTTGGATATTAAACACACAGCACATATTTTCCCCGTATGAACGTATAAAATCATTGCAACACACCAATATCGCTTAATCAGTGGGAGCCCTGGGCTTGTTTCCCTGCAACAACACGGCCCCATCGAGGGGTGATGGGAGACAGCGATACTCGAAGGGGGTTCCCAATGTCCAGTCTATTCCGCAATTTATTTTTCGTTGCATTCATTGCAGAAAACCTCGCTTTGCAGAGATATGTTGGAAATGGAAGCAACGTTTTCAGTGCTTTCGTGGCTATCTCAGGATATTGAGCCTTGACTTTGATCCGGAATGCCGGCAGAGATGTTATGTCAAACATACTTTTCAGCCTGCCGTCATTTGCAAGCTCGAGGAGTTGATCTCCTTCCCGCGTTGACATGGACGATGCGCAGGTAATGACCTCACGTGTGTAATGGCTCAACAGTGGGAGTGACAGGGAATGAGGAAAGGTTTCTTCGTGGCCCGGTAGCTCATGTTTTGCGGCCCGGTGGTTGGGGACCGCTGTTCTATCGTGTTTCTTGAAATTACTGTGATTGTCCACAAGAAAATGAATCTCAGGGTTGTATATGGTGACATATATGTACTTTGATAATCAATTTACTTTGCACTACAATACTTTTCATTTGTCACTATTGTGATCCTTCTTGTGTATAATTCATGTTTAATTTACGTTTTCTGTGAATGCTACGTATGTGACACTATGTGCCTGGATTGCAGCTGCAAGTAAGCTTATGTATGTACTTGTGCATTTGACAAAAGAAAATTGACTTTGACATATTGGTAGATCCTTCGAGCACAGAAATCCTCGATTGTGCAGGGGGAGTCTGGCAAAAAAATCGGATTTCAAGTGGGCTGCATCTGTACCTCTATAACATCTATGAACCAAATCCTAGCAAAAGTGTGTTCACAGTCTCCAGAGAGAACTTTTGGGTTAGCTTGAGATGGACGTCTTTACATCTCTTGTCATATTCTGTCTAACAGCATGTACACATGGACAAAATTTGGCCCCTCAAGTCTGCCCTAGTATTCAATATGATCATTGTTGATCTACCCCAGGATTCAATCTCTCCTCTGTTCCAGATTCCTATAGATGTAAATTCCTAGATTTTTTAAAAGAAAATTTTTCTACATTCACCTTAAATATTTCTAATATTCAGACCTCCAAAACTCTCAAGAGTAAAAGATTCTGGGGGCCATCTGCAAGAAGAAATTTCAATGCATCCCAGTTTTAAATGAGCTGTCCCTTATCTTGTACTTATGTCTCCTCAGTCAAAGTTCTCCCACAAGTGAAAACTTCTCACCATCTACCTTAACATGCACCCTGAATGTGTTGAGTGTGCTCATCATCGGAGTTTTCACCAATGTTACGGAACACTCTTGTTGTGGCCCCCATCAGAGTCCACAGGGGCAGTCCATTCGTATGGACCACACTATGCAGAGTCCACAGGGACAGTCCATTCGTATGGACCACACTATGCTGCCACCATTGGGGTTGAGCCTCCACACCTGGATAAGGAAAACTGCAGCCTACTTGATCTCTTGGCAACATGAGGCCTTCCGATCTTATCTCCTCATCCACTTCTGTACTCATTGTGAGGCCACACGCTGGGGCACTGCTTGCTTCTGTCTTCCCTTCATTTCCTTGTGCTCCTGCCCTGTGGTGGATTCTACTCCATCTCCTCTTCTTCAGCGGAGGAGGAATGAAGCGTCTTTTGCTGATACCTTCAATAGGCAAAGCAGTTGCATTTTTAAGAAGCGGCAGAGTATGTTTTGTATTGATGTACAGAGACCACTAGCAGTCACATGTCAGAATCAGGTTTATTATCAATGACCTATGTCAATAGACAATAGACAATGGGTGCAGGAGTAGGCCATTCGGCCCTTTGAGCCAGCACTGCCATTCACTGTGATCATGGCTGATCATCCACAATCAGTATCCGGTTTCTGTCTTATCCCCATAACCTTTGATTCCGCTATCTTTAAGCGCTCTATCCATCTCTTTCTTGAAAACATCCAGAGACTTGGCCTCCACAGCCTTCTGGGGCAGAGCATTCCATATATCCACCACTCTCTGGATGAAAAAGTTTTTCCTCAGCTCCGTTCTAAATGGCCTACCCCTTATTCTTAAACTGTGGCCTCTGGTTCTGGACTCTCCCATCAGCGGGAACATGCTTCCTGCCTCCAGTGTGTCCGATCCCTTAATAATCTTATATGTTTCAATAAGATTCCCTCTCAGCCTTCTAAATTCCAGAGTATACAAGCCCAGTCGCTCCAAACTTTCGACATATGGAAGTCCCGCCATCCTGGGAATTAACCTTGTGAACCTACGCTGCACTCCCTCAATAGCAAGAATGTCCTTCCTCAAATTTGGAGACCAAAACTGCACACAGTCCTGAAATGTGTTGTTTTATGGCAGCAGCAGAGTGTAATGCATAAAGTATGAAGAGAAAGAGGAAGAAAGCCCTACAATCCAAGTGGAGTCATCGGGACGCCATTTTTTTTTAGCAGGCTCTCTTACTTTTACAAGGCCAAGTTGCTAGCTCGACGCTCAACCCAGCACAGATGGAAAGCGTGCAAGGGAGCTGGCTGGATTCGAACTCGAGAGCCTTCGCTCTGAAGTCTGGCACTGATGCCACTACAGCCGGCTGGTGGCGATCAGATTTCTAAATGGTACATGAACCCCTGAACATTACCTCATTATTTTTGCTCTCTCTCTCTCTTTTTGCATATATATACAATGCAAAAAGAGAGAGAGCAAAAATAATGAGGTAATGTTCAGGGGTTCATGTACTGCTTAGAAATCTGATCGCAGAAGGGAAGAAGCTGTTCCTAAAACATTGTGTGTGTGTGTGTGTGTGTGTGTGCGCGCGTTTAGGCTCCTGTACCTCCTCCCTGATGGAAGTAATGGGAGGAGGGCATGTCCTAGGTGATGGAGGTCCTTATTGATGGATACCGCCTTTTTGAGGCACTGCCTTTTGAAAATGCCCTCGATGCTGGGGAGGCCTGTATCCGTGATGGAGCTGGTTGAGTTTTCAACCTTTTACAGCTTTTTCCATTCCTATGTATTGCCATCTCCTTAATGTGTTCCCTCTACCACCGTTTCCGCTTTCCTTTTTTTTTGGCATGTGTCTGCGTGCATGTGAGTCTGTGTGTTTGTGTCTGTGTGTGCGTGCATCCATGATGATGTCTTTTTCATGGCTTTTTACAAGGCGCAGAGCGAGAGAGAGACTGTGTGACACGCCAATCTTCACACAGACACTTTCGCGGTATTTTTCCCTTTTTATTTTACGAGGTCGAGTTGCGATCTCGACACTCAACCCGGCACGGATGGAAAGCGTACTCGGGAGTGGACCCGACTGGTCTCGAACCCGAGAACCTCCGCTCCCAGGTCCAGCGCTGATGTCAATGCACCACCAGCCGGCCCCCATTTCTGCTTTCCAGAGAATAACAGGTCAGTGTGGGAACTGGAAAGGGAATTGAAATGGCATACAGCCAGATGCTCAAGAAGTCCATTGCAGTCAGAATGCAAATGCACTGCAAAATGATTGTCTCGTCTATGCTTGGTCTCCATAGGGACATTCTCTCGACTCATCCCTTCCCACATACCCACCCCTCAAGAGCAGTAGATGCAATCAACAATCTTCTGGATAAACTCAGTGGATTGAATGGCATCAGTGGGAGGAAAGGAACTTTTGACACTTGGGGTTGAAACCCTGCATCCCGAAGAGTGCAGAGGTGGGATGGTGAAGGGGAGAGGTAGAAGAGAATTCAAAGTGGACTGAAGAAGGGAGCAAGGGTGGACTTGGAAGACAATGGCAAGTGGATGGTAGATGGAGACAGACAGAGAAAATGAAAAGAGGAAAAAGGGGAAAAAACACTGATGGAGGGGAAGGTGAAGGTTGCAGACAGCTGCTGGAGGGAAATAAATGGGAGCTCAAAGGCCACCAGTAGTGGATTCTGATGAATAATGGAGCTGAGAATGGGAAGTTTTTGGGGAGAGGTGAATGGCATTGGTAACCAGTACCAGCTGGGAGGAGGGGGGAATCTGTGTGTGTGTGCAGTGGGTGGATGTAACCAGGAGGAACAAAGATGGGTGAAGAGGGATCTGGAGGATTAAGGAAAAGGGAGAAAAATGGGAGCTTCAGAAGGAGATGGTGACAGAAGTGGGAGGGAGAGGAAAAGTGGGTCGGCTAACACTGGAAGACTCAATA
This sequence comes from Mobula hypostoma, assembly GCF_963921235.1. Taxonomy (NCBI): domain Eukaryota; kingdom Metazoa; phylum Chordata; class Chondrichthyes; order Myliobatiformes; family Myliobatidae; genus Mobula; species Mobula hypostoma. The sequence goes on from NC_086111.1 coordinate 24,977,043, forward strand.
TTCTTGCCTTTGGGTTGTGGATTATCAAGGTGGAATATAGGCTGTCGTTCCTCCAGTTTGCATTGGGCTTCATCCTGGCAGGAGAGGAGGGTGAGGATAAACAGGTCAGCATGGAAATGGGAAGGGGAATTGAGAGGAGCTAAACAGACCTGTGCATTGACCTGCCCATTGTCAGCCTTTTCCACTGCTAAAGTGAGACCGAATGCAAACTTGAACAACACCTTATACTCTACCTGGGCAGTTTACATCCCAATGGCACGGACACTGCATTTTCCAATTTACGGGGACCTACACCTCCTGTTTCTTTACTCACCCTATTCAACCTGGTGCGCGCACACTCTCTCTTTCTTTCTCTCTCTCTCTCTCTCTCTCTCTCTGTCTCTCTCTCTCTCTCTGTCTCTCTCTCTCTCTGTTCACCCTTTCCATCTCTCCCTCCCGCATTACCAAGACTTGTTACTATTCCTCACCTGATTCCACCTGCTTGTCACCCTCACACCTGTCCACCTGTTTCTGCTCCTTTAGTTCACCTTTCCTATCATGTCCCCTTATCCCACTTGGCTTCATCTGCCTGTCATCCTTCCTTATCAACTTCCAGCTATCACCAATCAGTGTCTCTTCCTTTCCTTACCTCACCACTTCCTCACCTGGTTCCAACATTTAACTCCCTTTATCTGTTTTCACCTGTCAATCACCTCCCCATCTCAACATTCCCTCCTCTCCTCCTCCTCTACTTGACTCTACCTGTCCATCATTAGCCGGCTATCACCTACTAGTTTCTGACCAATCCCTCCCTCTCACTTGCTAGCTCCCCTCACACTCTCAGCCCTGACACAGGGGCTGGACCATTTCTCTGCCTCCACTAACACTGCTTGACCTAGACTTCTTCCAGCAGTTGATATTTTGCACTCAATTCCAGCACCTGCAATCTCTTGTTCCTCCACGTGGACAGGTGGGTATGAACCCTTTGACATTTTTAGCTAGATTAGCCCTTCCAAGTTTAATCAAATCTACAAACCAATTGAAAAGCTCTGCAGATGGTGCTGAATCTTTTTTTTAAATAGATAGATTAATTTTCACTTGAGTATCTATTAAAAGCAAACATAGATTCTGTGCTACAGGCAAAGGCAATTGTGGGATTACTATGAAATGTGTTGTTGGCACCAACATTTCAGTTCTGCTTTCACCAGAAGACCATAGGAAATAGGAGCAGAATTAAGCCAATCGGTCCATCAAGTCTGCTCTGCCATTCCATTTTGGCTGATTTATTAACCCTCTCAACCCCATTCTCCTGTCTTCTCCCTGAAACCTATGACACCCTGACTAATCAAGAATCTATCAACCTCTACTTTAAATATACCCAATGACTTAGCCGCCACAGCCAACTGTGGCAATGAAATCCACAGATTTACCACACTCTGGCTATGGAAATTCTTCCTCATCTCTGTTCTAAATGGACATTCCTTAGTTCTGAGTCTGTATCCTCTGGCCCTGGACTCCCCCACTATAGGAAACATCCTCCACATCCACTCTGTCTAGCCATTCAATATTCAATGGATTTTAATGACATCTCCCCTCATTCTTCTAAACTCCAGTGAGTGTAGGCCCAGAGCCATCACATGTTCCTTTTCATCCCTGGAATAATTCTTGTGAACCTCCTCTGGACCCTCTCCAATGACAGCGCATCTTTTCTTAGATAAGGGACCCAAAACTTCCAGCAATACTCCAAATGTGGTGTGACCAATGCTTTCTAAAGCCTTAACATTACATTCTTGTTTTTACTGTATATTCTAGTCCTCTCAAGGCAGTTAGTCCACCTTTGGTCCCCACCTGGCACTCAGCTCTCACCTGTGGCTCCCTGTAGCTGTTTGTATGTGACGGCGGCCACACCCCAGGCAACGACTTCGACAGTCCGGCTAAACCAGGTGAGGGTAGCCGAAGGGTCTCAAACCCTTGGTGAGATAGGGAGTTATCTATCCCAGCATGTGAAGACAGACTCCGGTGAATTGAGCGGACGAGACCAATGGAAGGTCCAACAGTCAAGAAGGCGGTCTCTGCAAGCATCGTGGAACGTGTAGAGCAGGACAAGACACAGAAGACATCCTGGTCATCCACTGCGCCTAGTCCCATCTCCAGCCGTCTCGACTCTGTCTTGTCACTGGACCCAGATGGGAATTGGGAAGAGAGAGTGAGGCTGACGCTGCGCAACTCTCCCTCACTTAAACCCAAATCACGCGCTAGTCTCGACACCATCTGATGTCGAGGTCCTCATCGACGTTGACAATGGACGAACAGTCCTCTCAAATAGAAAATGAAGGCTTTCCTTACCACCGACTCTAGCTGCAAGTTAACCTTTAGGGAATCCTGCACGAGGACTCCCAAGTCGCTGTGCAACTCTTATTTCTGAATTTGCTTCCCATTTAGAAAATTGCCTACACCTTTATCCCTTCTACCAAAGTACATGACCAGACGTTTCCCTACACTGTATTAATCTGCCACTTCCTTGCCCATTCTCCTAATCTGGCCAAGTTACTGCAGACTCCCTGTTTCCTCTACACTACCTGCCCTTCCACTTATCTTTGTGTTGCCTGTAAACTTGGCCACAAAGCTGTCAATCCAATTCTCCAAATCTTTGACATATAACGTGAAAAAAAACGGTCCCAACACTGTCCCTGCAGAAGACCACTAGTCACTGACAGCCAATCAGAAAATGCCCCCTTTATTATCTTTGAACAGTTTGATGGTTATGTGTGAGATTGAGATTCTTTGATAAATAGAAAGGTTTTCCACAAAGACGTTACCTGACGTACAGTCGAAGAGTCATAGAGCACTGCAGCACAGAAACAGATCTTTCAGCTTATCTAGTCCATGCCAAACTGTTAATCTGCCCAGTCCCATAAACGCGCATCTGGACCATAGCTATCCATACCCCTCCTGCCCATGAACTTATCTAAACTTCTCTTCAGTGTTGAAATTGAACCCACATCCACCACATCCTCTGGCAGCTTGTTCCACACTCTCTCCACCCTCCAAGTGAAAAAGCTGCTCCTCAGGTTCCTCTTAAATATTTCACTTTTCACTCAGAACCTGTGACCGCTAGTTCCAGTTTCACCCAAATTCAGTAGAAAAAATCTGCTTGCATTAACCTTATCTATAACCCTCATAATTTTGTATATCTCTATCAAATCTCGGTCAATCTCCTACACTCAGGGAACACTGCCCTATCCTACTCAACCTTTCCCTATAACTCAGGTCCTCAAGTCCCAGCCAAATCCTTGTAAATTTTCTCTGTACTCTTTCCATCTTATTGATATATTTCCTGTAGGTAGGCCCACAATACTTGTTGTGTACTTCCAGTGTGTGTTTTTTTGCTTTATTTCAGATTTTCAGCATCCAGAGTTTTCTTTTTGATTTTCATTAATAAGCTACCTAGTCAGCCACACAAAAAGAAACAAGGGAGGAGAAGATGGCAACGCGACGCAGCTCGCAGCGGCCACTCCAGTCGTGATGTCTGTTATTTGTCAAGTAGGGTGCCGTGCACAATCCTGATTTGATGGAGATGGACGTGAAAATACGGAGGAACATCTGGTGAAACTTCTGAAATGCTGCTTTGCTGCTGCTGCTACTGTGTGGTCCGGAATCTCTGGAAGAGAAGGCCCCGAGTCCTCGGCTTTGCTTGTTGCTTAGCGGCCGGGGCAGGGTTGAAGCGCTCGGCAAAGGATAGTGCTCGGAGGGGCTGTGTCGAAGGAGCTGGTCGGAGGCTTGAAGTTTTTGGACGAACTCAGAGTCCGCTGCAGTCAGGTGCTTCCAATGGTGCTGCATCGGCAAGTTGGCGGCACTTGGAGGTTCATAGCGCCTGCGTGAAATGATGAGTCTATCGGGACTTTGAGACTTTTTTTTACCGTGCCCATGGTCTGCTGTTTATCAAATTATGGTATTGTTTTGCACTGATGTAACTATATGTTATAATTATGTTGTTTTTGTCAGTTTTAGGCTTGGTTTGTCCTGTGTTTTCTTGTGATATCGTTCTGGAGGAACAGTGTATTATTTTTTAATGCATGCATTTCTAAGTGACAATAAATGACGACTGAGTGTCCTCATAATCTAACCCGTGAGCTCTAGTTCTAGTCTCACCCAACCTCAGATGAAAAAGCCTGCTCCCATTAAACCTACCTATGCCCCTTATAATTTTGTATACCTCTATTAAATCTCCTGACATTTTCAGAAGCTCCAGGGAATGAAGTTCTAACCTATTCAATCTTTCCCCACAACTCAGGTCCTCAGAACAGGCGCACGCAGATGGAGTTCAGTTGAAATCAATCTTTTACCTCTGTGCTTGAATCTCAGCCACATCTCATTAGATACGTGGTTATCCAGAGGAGTCTGACATGGCTGTAATCATTAGTGTAGAGTTCAGGTTGCTTTGCGGGGGTGTACATAACCGGTGGGGAAAGGGGAATGAGTGCATTCATTTATTACATTAATTGATTGGCACAGGATCGGCAAGCATCAGTTCATGTAGGTCGATATTTAATAATGAAGAAAGCAAAAGGATTAATGTGGCAAATAAAAGCACACCCTTACTGAAACAATAAAGATCGGTGTGTTAGCTAGAGCCCCTGAAATGGGAAATGCAGGACAGTGATTATTTACTAAACATTCAATATTGAAGACAAGGAATAATTTCTCAGAAAGACTGGCAAATAACAACTAGTGTGAAAACTTTGATTTGTAATTCTTATTTAATTGGCTGGCTCCACTTCCTCTATTAATGTTCTTTTGTGTCTCTCTTGAAATCCATTGTTTAGTCACTGATTTAGCGTTGTCCATAAGACCATAAAGGCAATAAGACATTGCTGTAAAGCATTCAGCCCATCGAATCTGCTCTGCCAATACATCATTGCTGACTTTTTTTAAATCCCTCTCAGCCAGCCCATTCTCCTGCCTTCTATCCATAACCTTTGACACCCTCATTAATTAAGAACATATCAACCTCTGTTTTAATTATACCTAATGATTTAGCTTCCATGGTCATCTATGGTGATCAGTTCCACAGATTCACCACCCTCTGGCTGTAGAAATTCCTCCTCATCTCTGTTCTAAATGTACGTACTTTTATTCCAAGGCTGTGCCCTCTGGTCCTCGACTTCCCCACTACAGGAAACATCCTCTCCACATCCATTCTATCTGGTGGTGGCATCCGTTAGTCTCGCGAGACCATGGATCTGCACCTGGAAAGTCTTGCTTCAGTCTGTCGCGGTGAGGCGACGCTGGAGTGTCCTCTCCAGGGCGTAGGCCTGGGCAAGGTTGTATGGAAGACCGGCAGTTGCCCATGCTGCAAGTCTCCCCTCTCCACGACACCAATGTTGTCCAAGGGAAGGGCAAGGGCTGATACAGCTTGGCACCGGTGTCGTAGCAGGAGTTGCCAGAACGAGGTTGAAGGCAATGTCGGACTGCCTTAGGGACTCCAGCTCTGGATTTGTCCTCAGAGTTTACTCCTGAAGCCTTTCCCATGAGTGGGTAAGGCTGCAAAGCAGCGGAGGTTGAAATCAGAGTTTTCCCTCTCTTAGGTGGACTGCCTTCCCAGGCTGACGAGCTCCACCTACCATTCTGTCTAGGCCTTTCAATATCCAATGGTTTTCAATGATATTCTTTCTCTTTCTTCTGAACTCCAGCGAGAATGGGCCCAGAACCATCAAACACTCCTTTTAGTTTAACCTTTTCATTCTGTAGATTCAGTTTGGTATTACCAGGCAGTGCACTGTGCTGAGCATTAAATGATTCTGTAAGGATGACCAAATTTGTAGCATCGGAACTTTATTCATTGGGTTTATTTTAAACATCTTCTATCTACCCAAGTGGAAAAAATAAAGTCATCCTGTCAATTGTGTTACTGATTTGCAGATGATCAGTAAACCAGAGAATTTTGCCAAGCAACACAGACTGGCTGATTTCTTCCAAGGGCTCTCTTCTACCTGATTCTAGCAGCAACTGTGCCAGTCCAGGACTCCATTACAGAACAGGTCACTGCCTCTATGCACCAAAGAAGGACTGCATTTTAACTTTTAACATCAGATTTCAAGGTTGTCAACACCCACGCCATGCTCTCATCTAGCTGCTGCCTTCAGGAAGAACGTACAGGAGCCTCAGGACCCACATCACCAGGTTCAGGAACAGTTATTACCCCTAACAAGTAGGCTCTTAAACCGGAGAATTATCTCACTCAACATCACTTACCCATCACTAAACTGTTCCCACAACCTATGGATTCTCTTTCAAGGACTCTCTTGTTATTTGTTTGTTTGTTTATTTATCTAATTATTTAACTTTTATATTTGCACAGTTGTTGTCCTTTGCACATTGATTGTTTGTCCATCCTATTGAATGTGGATTTTCATTGATTCTATTCTATTTCTTGGATTTACTGTAAATCCCTGCAAGAAAACAAATCTCAGGGTTGCATATGGTGACATATATATACTTTGATTATAAGTTTACTTTGAATTTTGAACTTTGAGATTTTGGAATGGGAATGGAAATAGAATTACACCGGGTGGCCACCAGGAAATCACACGTGTTGTGTTGGGCAGAGACGAAGCAGTCCCACGATCTATATCATATCCTACAAATGCAGAGGAAGCTTCACCGGATTCTGTTGTTGCAAACAATACTTTCAGTTGGTTTCTCATACAAAAAGTTTATATCACATCAATTGTGGAGGAGAAGATGGTGGCGTGACGCAGCTCGCAGTGGCCACTCCGGTGGTGATGTCTGTTATTTGTCAAGTAGGGTGCCGTGCACAATCCTGATTTGATGGAGGCGGACATGAGAGCACGGAGGAACATCTGGTGAAACTTCTGAAATGCCTGCTTCGCTGCTGCTGCTACTGTGAGGTCCAGAATCTCCGGAGGAGAAGGCCCCGAGTCCTCGGCTTTACTTGTTGCTCAGCGGCTAGGGCGGGGTCGAAACGCTCGGCAGAGGATGGTGCTCAGAGAGGCTGTGTCGGAGGCTCGCAGTTTTCGGACGGACTCAGAGTCTGCTGCGGTTTGGTGCTTCCAATGTTGCGGCATCGGCAAGTTGGCGGCGCTTGGAGGTTTATGGTGGGGAGAGTTTCTCCCTTCTGCTGTCTGCATGAGATGATGAGTCTATCGGGACTTTGAGACTTTTTTTTACCACGCCCATGGTCTGCTCTTTATCAAATTATGGTATTGCTTTGCACTGTTGCAACTATATGTTATAATTATGTGGTTTTGTCAGTTTTAGTCTTGGTTTGTCTTGTGTTTTCTTGTGATATCATTCTGGAGGAATGTTGTATCATTTTTTAATGCGTGCATTTCTAAGTGACAATAAACGAGGACTGAGTGTCTTCATAATCTAAAAAAAATGCTTGCTATATTGCCATCCGTGAGAATGATATTGATCTAAGATGGAGGAATGGTTGAGGTTGGGTTATAATGCAATCTATAATGAGGCACTTGCCTCCTTTGCAAACAGCAGTGTATTCCAGGTGAACCACAATCGATTGCAACATTAAATGCCACTGAAGTATGCTGAGAGCAATTGGGCAGCTGCCAGATAACGCTGGCAGTCTAGCCGGCCAGTGTCATCGAGGGCAGTCAGAAATCTGCTGCTGCTTTATTCCACGAACTGTGCAGGAGATACTCCTGCAGTCTGCGAATTGGAGGGGCGTGCTAACGTCCTCTGAGCTGGGCATTGCAGGTGCTATGGGACAGCGCTGCTGGTCAGCGTTTGCTAATGTTCAAGTCAAAGTCAAAGGAAAATTATTATGCAAGTATGTACATGCCACCATATCCTGAATACTACAATGCATTACAATAGCAGTTATGAAAACAATACATAAACAAAGGCAGACAAGCGTCCAAAGTGCAAAGTAAGATAAATTGTGCAAATAAGAAATAATAATGAAAACATGAGTTGTAGAGTCATTGAAAGTGATTCTATGGGTTCTGGAGTGAGTTCTGTGTTGAGATGAGTAAAGTTATCCACATTGGTTCAGGAGCTTGATTTTTCTAAGGTAATAATTGTTCCTGACCCTGATGGTGTGGGACCCAGGTCTCCTGTATCTCCAGGCCAATGGTAGTACAGGGGAGAGGAGGGAAGGGGAGGGAAGGGAAGGGAAGAGGAGGGAAGGTGAGGGAAGGGGAGGGAAAGAATGGAAGGGACTTATTGTGTAGAGAGAGTCTTACTGGCCAATATTGTGGGGAGTGAGGTAACTCCTGGTGTGTGTTACCGTGAATGATGGTGATGCTGGCCTCCATAGTGAACAACAGGGATGTTGCAGCATTAGTGTGCATTGTGATAGCGCTGACCTTCCAGCAGTTCTAGAGTGGGAGTGCTGACCTTCCAGCTGTTCCAGAGTGGCAGTGCTGGCCTTCCAGCTGTTCCAGAGTGGGAGTGCTGGCCTTCCAGCTGTTTTAGAGTGGGAGTGCTGGCCTTCCAGCTGTTCCAGAGTGGGAAGGTTGACCATACAGCTGTTTTAGAGTGGGAAGGTTGACCTTACAGCTGTTCTAGAGTGGGAAGGTTGACCTTACTGCTGTTCCAGAGTCAGAGTGCTGTCCTTCCAGCTGTTCTAGAGTGGGAGTGCTGACCTTCCCGATACTCCAGAGTGGGAGTACTGACCTTCCAGCTGTTCCAGAGTGGGAGTGCTGACTTTCCAGCTGATCCAGAGTGGGAATGCTGGCCTTCCAGCTGTTTTAGAGTGGGAGTGCTGGCCTTCCAGCTGTTCCAGAGTGGGAAGGTTGACCTTCCAGCTGTTCTAGAGGTGGAGTGCTGACCTTCCAGCTGTTCTAGAGTGGGAGTGTTGACCTTCCAGATACTCCAGAGTGGGAGTGCTGGCCTTCCAGCTGTTCTCGAATGGGAGTGCTGACCTTCCAGCTGTTCTAGAGTGGGAGTGTTGACCTTCCAGATACTCCAGAGTGGGAGTGCTGGCCTTCCAGCTGTTCTAGAATGGGAGTGCTGACCTTCCAGCTGTTCTAGAGTGGGAAGGCTGACCTTCCCGCTGTTCTAGAGGTGGAGTGCTGACCTTCCAGCTGTTCTAGAGTGGGAGTGTTGACCTTCCAGATACTCCAGAGTGGGAGTGCTGGCCTTCCAGCTGTTCTCGAATGGGAGTGCTGACCTTCCAGCTGTTCTAGAGTGGGAGTGTTGACCTTCCAGATACTCCAGAGTGGGAGTGCTGGCCTTCCAGCTGTTCTAGAATGGGAGTGCTGACCTTCCAGCCGTTCTAGAGTGGGAAGGCTGACCTTCCCGCTGTTCTAGAGTGGAAATGTTGACCTTCCAGATACCCCAGAATGGGACTGTTGTCCATCCAGCTGTTCTAGAATGGGATTGCTGCAATTTTATGTTCCACAAAGGGATAAACCTGTTGCTCATTTGAGTTCCTCTGACTGGCTAGTTTTCCTCAGTCTAGGAGTGAGTTTGGTCAGTGTTCCACAGAATGAAAACACTGCTGGTGTACATTTCAGGAAGTTTGACTGGTGCTGCTGTGTTATCCATTGAGCAAGCTTCTCATTGATGTCCCATAGAACAACATGCCTGCTGGCCGACACAGAGTGAGTCTGGACTGCTCTGTGTTCCAAAGAGCATGAGTGCAGCCAGTATCAACATCACAGCATGATGGCGAGGCTCGTCTGTTCAGATTCACATTCAGATTCATTTATCACATGTAAATAAAAACATACAGTGATACGTGCTGTTTGTGTTAACAACCAACACACCAAACAATGTCCTGGCAGCAGCCCACACGTACAGCCACGCATTCTGTGGCCACCATAGCATGCCCACAATCCTTGGCAGAACAACGCAGAACACAGCAAAACAGAACATAGCAGGCAACAAAGCAAAGGTAAATCAAACCCCGTTCCTCCCTTCCAGCCAACCACATACATACATGTCCTCTAACCCCAGGAAAGGCCGTCTTCAGCCTCCAGTGGACTCATGGATTCTCATACACTGGGCCTAGCAGACTCATGCCTCCAACCATCGGGCCTCAACTTCAGGACTTCCTTCTGGCTTTAATTTTCATATTCGATCCAGGACTCGCCAGGGACAATGAACGAGGAGACTGGATGAGGATCCGAACTCCAGGCCTCAAACCCTAGACCTGCCAACTCATGTACCTCGGGGATCACTGCTGCTCATGCCTCCTTCCCCCACGGAACTCCAATTCCAGAACACGCTGATGACTTGCTGTCTAGGCATACAAGTGACGGAGTAATACAGACATACAGCATGAAAGCAGGCCCTTCAGCCCATCAAGTGCTGCTATCAGCCACTCATTTACACTTTCCTGCAAGACCTTTATTAATCCCCTTTTGTCTTCAAGGATCCTTGGGTTGCTATAGCTGGGTGGGACAAATTCTCACTCCCTATTAAGTGCTCTCAATGAAATGCACCTCAAATAGCCTCTGACAATCAAATTCAGCTCCTGGCCTTCATGTGTGGCTTAGCTACTAAGCCCAGTGGAACCGTTTCCACTGATAGGAGAAGGGGCAAAGGCGAGTTACTGGTGCCTTAAACCAGTCGCTTCGGGCAGGTGGGGCTCGTCAGCCGTGGTTGGCAGCTCACCTAGGAAGGAAAACTCTGATCTCAAACCTCCGCTGGCTTGATGGAGTACTCCGGTGCCAATGGAGTACCTGGTAAGGCTCTGAAAACCTGTGCCAACCAACTATTGGAAGTATTCGAGGACATTTTCAACCTCTCACTGCTATGGGCAGAAGTTTCCACTTGTTTCAAAAAGGCAACAATTATACCAGGTGCCCAAGAAAAGTAATGTGGGCTGCTTTAATGACTATCGCCAGGCAGCACTTACATTTACAGTGATGAAATGCTTTGAGAGCTTGGTCATGACTAGACTGAACTCCTGCCTCAGCAAGGACCTGGACCCATTGCAATTTGCCTATCACCGCAATAGGTCAACAGCAGATGCAATCTCAATGGCTCTCCACACGGCTTTAGACCACCTGGACAACACAAATACCTATGTCAGGATGCTGTTCATCGACTATAGCTCAGCATTTTATACCATCATTCCCACAATCCCGATTGAGAAGTTACAGAACCTGGGCCTCTGTACCTCCCTCTGCAATTGGATCCTCGACTTCCTAACCGAAAGACCACAATCTGTGCGGATTGGTGATAACATCTCCTCCTCGCTGACGATCAACACTGGTGCACCTCAGGGGTGTGCGCTTAACCCACTACTCTATTCCCTATGACTGTGTGGCTAGGCATAGCTCAAATACCATCTATAAATTTGCTGATGATACAACCATTGTTGGTAGAATCTCAGATGGAGATGAGAGGGCATACAGGAGTGAGATATGCCCACTAGTGGGGTGCCAGCACAGCAACAACCTGGCATCTAATGTCAGTAAGACGAAAGAGCTGATTGTGGACTTCAGGAAGGGTAAGATGAAGGAACACATACCAGTCCTCATAGAGGGATCAGAAGTGGAGAGAGTGAGCAGTTTCATGTTCCTGGGTGTCAAGATTTATGAGGACATAACCGGTTCCCAACATATCGCTGCAGTTATAAAGAAGGCAAGACAGCGACTATACTTCATTAGGAGTTTGAAGAGATTTGGCATGTCAACAAATACGCTCAAAAACTTCTATAGTTGTACCGTGGAGAGCATTCTGACAGGCTGCATCACTGTCTGGTATGGAGGGGCTACTGCACAGGACTGAAGGAAGCTGCAGAAGGTTGTAAATTTAGTCGGCTCCATTGTGGGTACTAGCCTACAAAGTACCCAGGACATCTTCAGGGACCGGTGTCTCAGAAAGACAGCGTCCATTATTAAGGACCCCCAGCACCCAGGGCATGCCCTTTTCTCACTGTTACCATCAGGTAGGAGGTACACAAGCCTGAAGGCACACACTCAGCGATTCAGGAACAACTTCTTCCCCTCTGCCATCCGATTCCTAAATGGACATTGAACCCATGAACACTACTTCACTTTTTGAATATATATTACTTCTGATTTTTGCACGATTTTTAATCCATTCAATATACATATACTGTAATTGATTACTTATTTATTTATTATGATTATTATTTTCTTTTTATTTTTTCCTTCTTCTATATTATGTATTGCATTGAACTGCTGCTGCTAAGTTAACAAACTTCATGTGATAATAAACCCCATTCTGATTCAGATTGCAGTTATACCCACTCATGGGGAGGCTTCAGGAGCAAACCCCGAGGGAAAAATCCAGAGCTGCAGCCCTTAAGGCAGACCGATGTACATTGAGTTCAATGCTGATTGGTGACTCCAGCAATGCTATTGGTTTCAAGATGTGTTGGTCTCTGCCGTTCCTTTGGGTTCATCGGATGCATGGAGAGGGGGAGCTTGCTACATGGGCAACAGCTTGCTCTCCATATCGTACTGCCCAGGCCTGCGTATCTAGACAGATAGGACACAATATCCGTGGTCAACTCTGACCTATGGAGGCCTCTGACAGACAGTCCCATCAACTACATTTGGCTTCTAACATTCAACTACACATTAGGACCAATTTACAGTGTCAAAATAACCTACAAACAGTAATGCCCATAATGACTTTTCCTGGACACATACAAGTCTAGAAATGATGGTAGACTGTGACCAGTGACCTTCTCTGCTGACCTGACATTTCGCTTTAGTGTTTGTATATCGTGAGAGGATGCCGCACCGAACTAGACTGTAATGGCTGATGTGAGGATGGGCTCTGTGATGGCAGTGTACAATTACACTAGTATCTTCTGAAGAAGCTAGTGAAGCCTCACCGCATTAGAGACCCTCACCTCAGTGTTTTCTCCCTGCAACCATGTGGGTTTCCACCAGCTCTCGAAAACGTATTGATCGGCGGGTTGATTGTCCAATGTAAATTGTCCCCATCTAGCAAATGCTTCCACGGACATCCTGAGCATCTCCCTGAAAATGTCTACTGTCCCTGCAGGCTTCAAGGCTGCCACCATCATCCCAGGGTCAAGAGGCCCACAGTAACCTGCCAAAACGACTACTGTTCATGAATTGCATTAAATCTTGCCTTCCCACTACATTAGACCCCTACCAGTGTGCATATCACCCGAGTCGGTCTTCTGATGTTGCCATAGCCTCAGCCCTCTATTAAGTTCTGTCCCCCTTTGAGTATGGTGTCTCCTACATCAGAAAGCTGTTCATCGTCCTCAGTTTGGTGTTCAATCTGATTATTCCTCAGATGCTGGTGGGTAAACTGTCCTTGTCGGGTCTCAAGTTCAAATTCAAGTTTAATTGTCATTCAACCACACAAAAATACCATGAATACAGCCAAGGTGCAAACAATGTCCTAACAGTCATACATGGCACAAAACACATATAGCACATATCAGATAGTAAGCACAGGTAAGATATCAGTAAAATACGATCACACAAAAAATATATATTCAAAGACCCTGAGTCAATGTATGTTGCAGCTCTCTGCAGTCAAACACAATATGGCTTGTCTTTTGCCAAGCGAACAGTGGGGAGCAACACCGACTCCAACTTGGGCACTGTGCCACAAAGCCTCCAGTGGACCACACCAACTCTGACGCCTCTCTCCCAGGTGGCTGTGAACAGGTGACACCATGCCTTGAGTCTAGTCCTCGCTACGACTGAGGCCATACCTTACGTCCCTGCCGTCTGCCAATAAATCAGTGAATCGGACTTGCAGCATTCCACGTTAACAATGTCCAACAGGGTCTTCCAATCACAAGAAAAGTGACTAAGACGACCACTCGCTACAAGACCGCACACCGACACCTCCGGTACCTCTCTGGCACAGGCAGCAGCACAATAATGTAGTCATAAAGAAGGCAAGACAGCGGCTATACTTTACTAGGAGTTTGAAGAGATTTGGCATGTCAACAAATACGCTCAAAAACTTCTATGGTTGTATTGTGGAGAGTGTTCTGACAGGAAGCATCACTGTCTGGTATGGAGGGGCTATTGCACAGAACGAAAGGAGCTAGTCAGCTCCATCTTGGGCACTAGCCTACAAAGTACCCAGGACGTCTTTAGGAAGCGGTGTCACAGAAAGGCAGCATCCATTATTAAAGACCTCCAGCACCCAGGGCGTGCCTTTTTCTCACTGTTACCATCAGGTAGGAGGTACAGAAGCCTGAAGGCACACACTCAGTGATTCAGGATCAGCTTCTTCCCCTCTGCCATCCGATTCCTAAATGGACATTGAACCTTTGAACACTGCCTCACTTTTTTTAATATACAGTATTTCTGTTTTTGCATATTTTAAAAATTCTATTCAATATACACAATTGATTTATTTGTTTATTTATTATGTTTTATTTTATTTATTGTTGTAGTAACTTGTACTTTGAAAAAGGCACATTCGACAACTTCATGCCAAAGAAACAATTTTATGTTGAACTTCAAAACCGATACGTATATACAGAGGCTTTCACAACCCATACAGCATGGTTGGCACACTATACACAAAGCCCACCGGAAGTAAAAAGAACGGAAGTGGAACCCCCCCATTATCCTAATTAGTATTAATTTACTTTTAATAATGCTCATATTACAACACTTCTCCCCCTTGTGACGACAAACCAAGTTATCAGAAGATTGATGCTGATGAGAGAGAAAAGTGAGACAATGGAGAAACATTCAAAATGCTAATTAGAGAGAAGAGAGAGATTAATGAGAAAGAAACACATTTCAGAATATTGACAGACCGGTTGCTTTGAACCCGAACTGTTTGAAGTTTGATGGACAGGCGATACCCCAGCAGGGGGATAAAAAGAACAGGTTTGCTAAGGCATTACACACACCACGAGATCACGAGACAACGAGACCCTGGAAGAGCGGTGTGCCCCCACAAGTTGGTGCGAGTTTGGAGGTCTGGTTGCGGGAACTGACCATAGACGCACAGGGTGAAAAGGTACGATCGGCGGGAACCTGGTGTGTGTGTCCGCCCTTGCCTGGGTGCCAGGTTCACCACGGAAGAACGGTCGTATCCGGAACAGAGGGGTCACAGTCAGTGACCACAGAAGACATTAAAAGGGTTCGCCCGAAAGCTAACTGCGAAGAACATCAAAGGTCTGCTGAATCAGATTTGAATATCTCTATCTCTCTCTCTCTCTCCAACGACACAACAGCGATTACTGCGAACTGTACTAAGCTGAACTGAACTCTGCGTCACTTGAGACTGATCATTTTACCCCTAGACTGCGATAGAGCTTGTTTGATTCCTATTACCCTAGTTCTGTGTACATGTGTGTTTTATCATTGCTAACCTGTTGAAATTATATCCTTACGATTAGAGTACTGTGTTACTTATTTCTTTAATAAAACTTTGTTAGCTTCTGTTAAACCAGACTCCAACTAAGTGGTCCATTTCTGCTGGTTTGGCAACCCAGTTACAGGGTATGTAACACCCTTTAAAATCCAACAACTCCCAAATGTAAAAACTAGGAAATAAAAACCAATGGTGTTATTAACTTGCGTATCCCTGAAAACTTATACTAGTATCTCAGCAACAGTTTACCAATACAAAACATCTGGAAAACATGACAGATTCAACATTCAATCTAACAACAACAAAAAAAGAACTGTCCCGTCAAAGATTCAGTCTGTCAGGAGGTTTACGAGTGTGCTGTGATCTGCACACTATCCCCGGTGACCCAGCAGGCACCGCTGGTGAGGGTGTTTTGGGTGGATATGGTGTTGGGGGCATGAGAGGGGTCTGTGTGTCTGCGTGAGAATGTCCATTTCAGGGGACCCCGACCCCTCTGCCAGCGTCTCGCCCTCTGGCAAAGTCACTGGTGGACATGCTTCCGCAGTAGTCTGTCTCACTCTTGCCTTCATCTCCGGGCGCAGCAGGTCCAATCTTGACTTTGGCCTACGCCCCATCAGCATCTCTGCTGGAGTGTGGGCAGTCGAAGTCTGTGGCATGAGGCGGTATTTAAACAGGAAACGTGAAAGCTGAATGCTAAGAGAGTCCCCATCATCTGTTCAGGCCTTCCTTCGCTGTCTGAACAGCCCGCTCAGCCAAACCATTGGAGGCTGGGTGGAAAGGGGCCGTCTGAATGTGATGAATGCCATTCTGCTGCATGAACTCACTGAACAGCTCACTGGTGAACGTCAGGCCATTATCAGTGACCAGTGTGTCAGGCAACCCGTGGACTGCAAACACTTGCCTGAGTTTGTCTATGGTTGAGGGGGCTGTGATGTTGCTCATGATGTGAGCTTCGATCCATTTAGAATACGCATCTACCATTACAAGAAACATCTGCCCCATAAAAGGGTCAGCAAAGTCCAAATGTAGCCTGGACCAGGGGTGGTCTGGCCACTCCCATGGGTGCAAAGGAGCTGGTGGTGGCACATCCTGATTATTCTGACATTGCGTGCATGATTTTACCTTGTTCTCCAGATCCAGATCCATTCTTGGCCACCAAACGTAGGAACTTGCTTTTCATTCGAGACACTCTTGGGTGAGTCTCATGAATTTCCTCCACAATCTGTGAACGGCCAGGGGGAGGCACGATGACCCTCGCCCCCCCAGAAAATGCAGCCATCCTGCAGACTGAGATCTGTCTTGCATTTGGCATAAGGCCTCAGTTCCTCTCCTTCCACGAATCTGGGTTAACCTTGTAAAAGAAAAGTCTTGACTTGGGACAGGACTGGGTCCCTCTCTGTCCACTGCCTGATCTGGGTCGCCTTTACAGGTGTCTCTGACAGCCTCTCCGATGAAAACACAGTCTCTGGAGGCACATATGTAGTACCAGGTGTCTCAGGTAAAGGTAGTCGAATCAGTGCATCAGCATTTGCATAGTGCGACCCTCCACACCAGAAACATTCCACCCGCTTTGCCTGTTTACCAGTCTCCCTCCTGACCTGGTGCACTGCCGCCGACTGCGACCCCGCCCCCCATGTCCTTTCTGGATATCCTTGGTGTTATTAGCAGCCATCTCCATGCCTTGGGCAATCTCTAAGGCTTTCTTGAAAGTCAGTTGTGGGGTTTCCCCTGACAGGCGGCGTTGTATTATTAATGCCACATACCAATTGATCACGGAGCATGTCTTCCAACACCGCTCCGCAATCACAATGCTCCCACAGCTGCCGAAGCTCGACCACAGACTGACCTGACTTCCTGAAACGGCTGTGAAACTTACACCGTTGGACTATCACAGAATGTTTCAGATTGTGGTGGTTCCCCATGAGCTTGACTACTTCGTCATATGGAATATCCCCCGGTTTCCGCAGTGCAGCTAAATTCCTTGTTAGCTTGTAAGTATGTCTTTGCCCCACACACACTCAGGAGAATAGAGCGCTTCTTAGCCTCCTCAGTAATCCATTAGCACAGAAAAAGTGTCCCATCCTTTCCTCATACTCTGGCCAGTCCTCCATCACATCCACAAAATCAACGATAGTTCCAAACATAGCCATCTGAAAGTGAGGCCCCTTATCAGCGCAGCTGCTCCCGCTCGAAACGTGCCGACACGTCCACAAAACCAGTTTACCTTATCGCCAAAAATATGTAGTAACTTCTACTTTGAAAAAAGCACACTCGACAACTTCATGCCAAAGAAACAACTTTATGTCGAACTTCAAAACCGATAGGAGAGGATAAGATGGTGGCGCAACGCAGCGCGCGTGGGCACTCCGGTGATGATATCTGTTATTTGTCAAGTAGGGTGCTGTGCGCAATTCTGATTTGATGGAGGCAGAAGTGAGAGCATGGAGGAACATCTGGAAAACTTCTGAAATGCCTGTTTCGCTGCCACTGCTACTGTGTGATCCGAAATCTCCAGAGGGGAAGGCCCCGAGTCCTCGGCTTTGCTTGTTGCTCGATGGCCGGGGCAGGGTCAAAGTGCTCGGCAGAGATGGTGATCGGTGCTCGGTGTCGGAGGGCTGGTCGGAGGCTCGAAGTTTTCGGATGGACTCAGAGTCGGACTGTGGTCGGGTGCTTCCAGGATGCTGCATCAGCAAGTTTGCGATACTGGAGGCTCATGGCAGGGAGAGTTTCTCCCTTCTACCATCTGCATGAGATGTTGGGGCTATTGGGACATTGAGACTTTTTTTTACCGTGCCCATGGTCTGCTCTTTATCAAATTACGGTATTGCTTTGCACTGTTGTAACTATATGTTATAATTATGTGGTTTTTGTCAGTTTTAGTCTGGGTCTGTCCTGTGTTTCTGTGATATCATACTGGGGAGCATTGTATCATTTTTTAGTGCATGCATTTCTAAATGACAATAAATGAGGACTGAGTGTCCTCATAACCTAATCTAATATACAGAGGCTTTCACAACCTGTACGGCATGGCGGGCACGCTATACACAGAGCCCACCCCAAGTAAAAAGAACGGAAGTAGAACCCCCCCCATTAACCTAATTTGTATTAACTTACTTTTAATAATGCTCAAATTACATCAATTATTATTATTTTCTCTCTCAGTTGGATTATGTATTGCATTGAACTGCTGCTGCTAAGTTAACAAATTTCACGTCACATGCCGGTGATAATAAACCTGATTCTGAAGTCCAGCTCCTTCAGTTTCTCCACCAACGAGCAACTCACTGATGGGGTAGACATGCAGTACTTTAAGTTCTTCTTGTCTAGCAGGGTCTTGCAATTGTAAAAAAAAAAATACATTTGGTTGGCCCCATAGAAGCCACTGCTATCTTACTGGAAAAACACCTTCCTTTGTAACTGGATCTTGACGGAGAGACCTCAGGCAGCCCATGTGGCAGCAACATCTCCAGCTCCATAACACCGAGCACCTGTGCCCCACAGGGCTGCCCGCTCAGCCCTCTGCTCTCATACTGCTGACGTACCACTCTACTGCTCGACCCTGCTCTCCCCGCAGCATTAACTTCGCTGCTGTCATGACAGTGGTCGGTCGGCAACAATGATGAGCCGCTGCATGCAGATGAGACAGAGTGGCGTGTGGACTGGAATGAGTACAGCAACTTGAGTTTCAACATGGACAAAACGGAAGAGGTGATTGTGGACTTCAGGAAGGTGCAGGCTGGCTGCTCCCTACTACATATCAGTGGCTGCTCCATGGAGAGAGTGAGGAGCACAATGTTTCCTGAAGTGTCATCATGGACGATCTCTCAGCACTACCTCTTTAGTGAAGAAAGCACAACGGCGTCTGCACTTCCGGACGAGTGAGGCTCCCCATCCCCATTCTAACTGTATTCTACTGGAGCACCATTGAGTTTCCTGATCAGCTGTATCACCGTATTTTATGGGAACTGCAAGGCACATAAATCCCTGGAAAGGATTGTGAGGACTGCTGACAGAATTGTCAGGGTCTCTCTCACCCCCTTCCCTCCTCCCCCATCCAGGACATGTGCCGGAAATGCTGCATTCACAGAGCTCTTTGCATTGTCAGGGACACCGCCCCCCCCCCCCACCCATTCCACAATCTTGTTGATCATTTCGAACAGAGCCTGGTGTTTCCCCACCCTTGGTAAATCCCCAGCCAGCAAATGGACACTTCTCAACAAGGACTGAGATTCGGCAGGGTGATAAAAAGGACACTATCATCCGAAGGCTAATGAAGATCGACAGGGGTATTGAAGGTATTAGTGACCGTAACAGCCTTTTTAATTCCTAGATAGGAGGAAGGAAGGAATTTCTTTAACCATGAGGGAGGTGAATTTGTGGAATTCATTGCTATAGACAGCAGTCTATAAAAATATATTGGGCATATTTAAGGCAGACATTGATCTGTTCTTAATTAGTAAAGGTGTCAAAGGTTACGGGGTGAAGACAGGATGGGGTTGAATAGGAAAATAAATCAACCCAACCGAATGGAGGAACAGACTCAGTGGGTCAAATGGCCTAATTCTGCTCCAATCTCTTACAGTCTTATAAAATTCTTATGAAAGCATTAGTACTTTAATTTTTGTTCCTAATCTTTACAAGTTCGAATGCTGTCTTTGTTAAACCCAAACCACATTCTGTTCCCTTTTTTAAGGCGAAAGGATATGGATTAAATCCCAGCTATAAAGCATTGACTGGAGATGTGCTGTGGTGACCTAAAATGATGTATCCTTGTTTGTTGTGTATCCTAGCTGTGCAGACCATTGTCTGTGATTAGTTTTATTTAATGAAAATTTCTGATTGCTGCTTCTCATCAGAATATTCTGTCCTGATGAAGGGTCTTGGCCTAAAACCTCAACTGTTTATTTCCCTCCATAGATGCTGCTTGACCTGCTGAGTTCCTCCAGCAACTTAACGTGTATTGCTCAAGATTTCCATCCTGCAATCTCTATGATTGTTACTTGTATTTTAAGATCTTTGCCTTCATGTAGTTGAAGCCGTTTATATAAATCTGCAGTTACATAAGGACAGATGATTATTCATCAAAAAGGAAATACCTCCACAACTAATTTTGTCAGAAAGTTAATAGGTCAATAATATACAATATGAATAGTCAAATAATTATTGAATAAGATCCATGAAGGGAAATAAAATGACATCAGATTCTTAATACATACATGAACATCAATTTCTTGAATTTCCAGTGATTGCCTCCCCACCACCATTCCCCATCCTATTTCCCTGTCTCATCTAATTTCCTTACCTGCCCATCACCCACCTCTGCTGCTCCTCCCCCTTTCCTTTCCACCATGATCTTCTGTCAGATTCCTCATCCTCTAGCCCTTTATCTCTTTCACCCATAAACTTGGAGCCAACCAATTCATCAATCAGCTTCATGTACATGGAGCTCAGAAAAATGGAGGGCTATCGGTAAGCCTGGGTAATTTCTAAGGTAAGGGCATATTCAGCACAGCTTTATGGGTCGAAGGGCCTGTATTGTGCTGTAGGTTTTCTATGTTTCTACTGTCAGGCAGAAGGTAGCACAGTATAAGAATAAGGATTGTTAGGCTGGGTTATAGTTTCTTTCCCCAGGCTGTGAGAGTTCAGAACACCCTGCTACCACCTAGTACACATTATTATTGAACGTGCCAGTAGCATTATACTGTTGTATATTTAACTCTGTATCGTTATATGCACCTTATTTCACCTTGTACATCTACAGAATACTTTTTTATCTGTTAGTATTATTGTGCTAATATCATTGTATGTGCTGTATGTTATAGATGTACTGCATTTTGCATGTTGGTCCGTGAGGAATGTTGTTTTGTATAGCTGTATACATGCGTACGTTGAATGACAATAAACTTGAACTTGACATACAGGCGACTGATGGAGACGATGATGAAGAGAATGTGAGAAGAAAAAAGACGGGATTAAGGTCAGGCAACACACAATGTGTGTTGCTTGAATTTCCAGCATCTGCAGAATTCCTGTTGTTTGCGGGATTAAGGTCAGATTGGTATGAATGTGTGGTTGGTGTGGACTATTTCTATATTATCTCTCCATGACTCCAGTGTGAAGTGTTTGGTCAGTCAGTCAGTCAGAAGACTTTCTTTAGGGTCTGTGCTTCAGCCTGCAGCACTGGCCATTCACCAGTCCAGGAAGCACCCTCCTGTGCAATGACAGGTCCATAAAGGAATGCTGCCTCATGAAGGGACTGAGGTCTTTCTACCATCGGACCCTGAGAGGTTGGATCCAATCAATAATTGAAGTGTGCATTGTCCAAAGAGGCCATGAATGTTAATAGTGCCTTGTACAGTAACTGTACTAATACTACCAATATTTAGACCTTGTAACCTGTATAAGACAGACGAGACTATGAAGGTAAAGAGCGCTATGAACCATTTTTATTTGTATTTTCGCATACTGTATATATTTTTCATAAATACATTTTAAATCAAACGGGTATAGAGGGATCCGCCCAGCAAACTGCCTGCCTCTCTTTTGAAGTGGCAGCACTACTTGTGTATCCCTGGGGGAGAGACAGCGCAGAATAAATAGAATAAATTCCACTGGCTTGCTAGAATAAATGAATTCAGCAACCAAGGAAATGCATCCTGGACTAGAAGGATAATGCTTCTGTTTCAGTGTTTGATTTTGCAAATAAAGTATTTTTCAAATTAACCATGTTCTCCAGTCATTGAAAAAGGACTTCTCCTAGGTTGAGCGAACAACTCCTCCAGTATCCCATCAGCCATAGCAAATTTCTGTACAGTATTCTAGGGTGATTGGATCCTGGTCCTCCAGTATCCCAGCGCTCTTGGTTCCCCATCACCTGACTCGTGAACACTTCCGGTGTTGCGAGTAGCCGCTTGTCGTTGGTGTGGAGGCCCTAGCCCTCGGTCCCTGGTTCTCGGCTGCGGCCCGTTCTCCCTCCTGTTCGCCCCCCCTCGCCTGACGCAGGATGTTGGCGTTTTTCAACCGGTTGCTAGACTGGATCAAGTCGTTGTTCTGGAAGGAGGAGATGGAGCTGACACTAGTAGGGTTGCAATACTCTGGCAAGACCACCTTCGTCAACGTTATCGCGGTGAGTGTCGCCGGCCAAGGCGCTCAGGCCTCCGCTTTAGCCCATTTAGATTCAGTCGTCCATTCCCTAGCCCTTCCGCCCTTTCCGCAGTGCCTTCATCACCTTACCTTCCACCTCAAGGCTCCTATATCCTCCTCTCCGCCCTTTCTCAAAATGTCTTACCCTGCCTGGTTCAGTGTTCGCACCTCAGCGCCTCTCCGCCCTGACTCGCTGTTCGTGCCCCTGTACTGGCTCAATCTTTGTCTCTACTCCGACCCCGCCCTCTTAATCCCTACATTTTCCCCTCTGCTGGACCAAGCTCAATATCTTCTTTCCCCATTTCACTAACCCTGGGTTTAAAAACTCCTTTCCCCTCCCATGCTCTCTGCTCTTCCTTAAAATCCCCTCTCTTTCTTTGGATAACACCTTCAGCTGTCTAACCCCAGCCT
This sequence comes from Mobula hypostoma, assembly GCF_963921235.1. Lineage (NCBI taxonomy): Eukaryota > Metazoa > Chordata > Chondrichthyes > Myliobatiformes > Myliobatidae > Mobula > Mobula hypostoma. The sequence goes on from NC_086111.1 coordinate 24,999,870, forward strand.
TTTCATACTGTTCATTCTTCCTCTAACTCTACTCTAATCTTGACTGCATGTTTTGGAGTGCCTCCTAGTAACCAAGCCCTATTCTTGCCAGTGGATGCCCTTACCTCCACCTGCAGCTTTGTCATTCTCTCTAGTGTACGCTCCCGTTGCTTTGTTGTGCTCTCTGAATTTATTGACCCTTTACATTATGGTTTCTGCAGCTTGTGAAATGTTAATTGAGCTCATTGTGTGGATTGTTTTGTTACTCTTCCAACCTGGGCTCAGTGTGTCATCCTCCAGTGTCCACCAAGCAGCTAGTGAATTCTCAATTGGAGCCTCAAGACTTGTGTCTGAATCTGAGTTTAAAGATGTTACCCCATTTCTGTTGTGGTAAGGAACAGATTATGTGGGTGATGTGGTTATGCTTTTTCTAGTTTAAAGCTTAATACCTTGCACACGAGAGTGCCAATAAAGTAGGTATTGTAGGTTTGCTCACCAGAAATTGAAAATTCAAGACAATGTAAAACCAGGAACTGAAATCCATTTGGCAGGGAAGCCCGTTCAAAATTAACAATACATTTGGAAGGAATGGCCTTGGGAGCCCTCAAGTTGACTCTGGCTCTTTGAGGTCTCGTAGCACTAGGGTACGCATTGATAAGCTAATCTTGTGCTATGGAGCATACTCTTGGTCCTGAACTTGCGGAAAGCTATTAGGAAGGAATACTTAAGGGCACCAGGGAGGGAGAACATGCTCAGGGTTGGTTAATGTCCAGGACCAGGCGCTTGTTGGACGCATAGCTGTTTGATAAAGATTGAGCTGCAAGAGTGGCTTTGTGACATTTACTGATTGAGCACGATGTACGGAAGAACCCTGCATTCATCTGTTATATTTAGCAGTGACAACAGCAGTGTCCTTACAAATGCTGACCTCATGTTGAAGATCTGACTCAACGTGAGGCATGGCATTGTCATTATCTTAAACTGGATAGATTTGGAACATATTCGACAGCAACAAGCTGAGCAGTCATGGGATCTTGTAGATCTGTAGATTACAATGCACCAGATATGCAACTTTATAGCCACATTTTGCATTCAGTGACAGCAAGCCAGAGAGATCACTGTTGGATTTAGTGGAGAATAATTTAAAAGTAGCATGGGACGAGTATTACAAAAAATCCTGTAAACCTGGTGAAACTAAAATGTGATACAAACCAGTGAAAAGCAGGTAGCAGTAAACAATAATTATCCATGAGTTTCCCCATTCTCATGCTGACTGCTCACTGAGTGCAGGTCATCAGCTGTGTATTTCAAAATCATTTTCAATCAGCCGTTAATATCCTCCTCCAGAATCACAGAAGCTGGGTGTCAGCCGATTTCATTTCCTGAAAGCAGGGTTCCCCAGACTGGGTCCATGAACCTCTCGGTCCATGGCATATAGAAATTGTGGTAACCCCTGCCTGAAAGGGTGAGAGCAGTGGGTGCAACCAAGCCGGTTGACCTTGACAAAATCCATTTTGAAACATGCTCTGGAATTACTGTGCTTCCACTGAAGATCCTCCAGGATGTGCAAATCCAAACTGGTTAATCTCTGCCATAGCATTTAACCAAGAAAGTGGGTGGTATCACACTGCTGTCAAGAGGTCCTTAAATTATTGCTATGGTGCTCCAGTCCTACAGTAGTAGACCAAACATGGGTCAAAGCTGAATATGAGAATTGATTATAATTTCCTTGGCTATTGAAATAGCGTTTGCTGGAAAACATTCCCCGGCTACAGGGGTCCATGGCATGAAAAAGGTTTGGAACTCCTGCTGTAGTATCAATAGGATGTGGATGTGTGTGGGCATGTGGCCAAGTGGTTAAGGCGTTGGACTAGTGACCTGAAGGTCGTGAGTTCGAGCCCCAGCCGAGGCAACGTGTTGTGTCCTTGAGCAAGGCACTTCATCACACATTGCTCTGCGACGACACTGGTGCCAAGCTGTATGGGTCCTAATGCCCTTCCCTTGGACAACATTGGTGTTGTGGAGAGGGGAGACTTGCAGCATGGGCAACTGCTGGTCTTCCATACAACCTCGCCCAGGCCTGCGCCCTGGAGAGTGAAGACTTTGCAGGCGCAGATCCATGGTCTCGCAAGACTAACGGATGTCCGCTAATACCCTCAGTCTGGCCCCAGGATGTGACAGAAGGAATTCTAAGGGACAATGTTCCGGCTCAGCCGGCTTCAGCTGCTCCATCCATGTTTTATTTTTAATATTAATGGAAATATTGACTTTGATATATATCTTGATTTTCAACAGCTCATGATGACGCAGTCCTATAGGTCAATGCAAGAAGACTTGTGAGATCTTCAGACATATGTGACTATGTGCCAAATACCATTCATGCCACACAGAAATGCTATGAAATTGCTGCCCACATTAAGACAGTGTGTAGTTGTTCAACGGCATTAACATCACCTCGTCTTCCACCAACTGCATCTACTAACTTGAAGCTGTCTGGAGCAGTGATGTATGCACAAGTATTTACAGAACGCGGCAGAGACTGAGTGTCTTCACTCCCTGAGTCTGTTTAACCTTACCGTTTTTTGTAGAACTTAAGTGGAGAATGAAGTGGAATGCTGCCTATCTGATTAAGTGCAGCTCCAAGAAGTTCAACAATAAGTAGTCAGCTCATTTGGTGCCGCATCCACTACCTTAAACATTAATTTCCTCGATTGCCAGCATTTAGCACAATGTATGCTGTTTACAACATGCAATTCAGCAATTGCAAAGCTCCTTTAGCAGCACTCTGAATCCTATAACCTGTACTGAACAACGGGACCAGGGCAGCAGAAGTTAAGGAGGGAGCTCTCTCAGGTGCTGTTCTCCCACCTGCCACATTAACAAGGAAGTTTTAGTGTTCCTTCATTGGTGGGACTAAATGCTAGAAGTTCTATTCAGACTCTCGTGGGCAATAAATTCTGGCCTAGTCAAGCCTACATGCAATAAATGAATTTTAAAAAAAGTCATATTAACAAGATCGTGGCAGAACATTTGAAAACTCCACGTACAGCGTACCATTTGATATCCAAAGCGCCACCGATCTTGAGTTGTAAAATACTGCCGTGAAAATCTGCAGCTCTCCCTAGCGATAACAGCCAAGTCAAGAGATTCCCAGCCCTCTGAATAATGTTCTTGTAGCTTTGGCTGGTACTGGTTACCTTCATATTTGGAGAATGTGATTCTTCTGGAATTTCAAGCTGTCCTAAAGTATCTAGGCAGCTATCTTATTGTGGTTCTAAGAATTTGATAAGTTTTAGTTAAGATTTTGGCATAGTTCATTGAAGTGAGCAATGCATAAGTTGACTGGAACAGCAAAGAAATACTCTTGACTTACTGGATTAATGATGTTAAATGTTAAATTTCTTTCTTTATTTTCTAAACAAAACCATAATTGTATGTAATGGTAAATTCAGGCAATTAAATTTCCTACATTTAAAAAAAAATTAGAACTGTTTCTGCAGCAGTTTCAATCTGTATGATGACAGTTGGAATCTGTACTGGGTTATGTAACATGGGGAAACAGATATGTTGTCATCTTTGTATCCTTCCAACTACCAAATACACTAGCTATTTGCAGCTGACTTCAAGCATTGCTTTCCATTGTGTAATAGGAAAACAGAACTCTTCCCAGGCATCTTGCATTGCAGACACTTCAAATGTGTGCTCAGTCCCAGTGTCCTTCTCCTCCCAATTTCCTCAGAGCCTCTGTCTAAACTGGCACTTTACAGTTTTTCTTCACATAATTCCATCTGTATGCTAGAATTTTTTTTTTGCTTTACCCATTGACGTAGGCAACATCAAGCACTTTTATCCTTTCAAGCCATCTAACTGTGTGGTGAGTAAGTAGAGCAATGGAGAAAAAAATGGGTGCATAATCAACATCTCTATCTTTATGTTCCTTTATCTTCTGGCTGCCATTTGCCAAATGTTATCCCCTATTTAAACTAATTTTAACCAATGTTGCTGAAGAAAACTACTTTGAGTCACCAGTGTAAGTGAGGTGAGGTTTGCATCTTAGTGGTTTTGTTCTGCCCCATGTAATAATTATGTGCTGGTCTCTTGGGTGATTTTTGCAGTGCAGATTTCACTGGGAAGAATTTTGGTTGAATATCTCACTCATGTTAATGTTTGATATTTTAGGACCAGCCAAGCCACTTTAGGCTGTTCATTTTGTGAAATATCAAATGGATTTAGCGGAACCCAAGGTTAATGCTAGGCTCTTCTGTTTAATTTCTAGTGCAATTAATCATAAATCAATTTTTTTTTAAAGTTGCAGAATTCCAAGTTCAACTTGGATTCAGTGCAAATCAGTTGCCATGATGTATTGTACCAAATTAAAATTCCAGAAGCCCACCCCACCCACCATTGATCATCTGATTAATTTGAGGCGGCTCTTTCAGGTGATTTTTTTTTTGGGTGCAAGTTTTTAAAATAATGTGTATTTAAGCAAACTGTGATAATTAGTTTGTTCACTGAGTTCTGTAAACGGATGATTCTTAGATGATTGACTAAACACATTAAATTAAACCTATAGATGTATGAATGGAATTTATACCAAATTAGCTTGAAGTTTTTAAAAAAAATCATTTGAATAGTGCAATTGTGCTTAAACTTCAGTTTCCATTATTTCATTTGTATGAAGCTTGATCTTTGATCAAAATTTGAATTGTCCATAGTGCTGTTTATGGGGCACTAGTAGAATTGCCCTATTTTAATGTTGTCTAAATGTTGACTAATCAATTGAATCCCTGTTCTACAACATAGTTTCATGCCAGAACACAGCCTTTATTAGCTTCAGGTTGTGCTGTTGTAATATTCTTCTGCTGGCCTCCCATCTTCCACCTACCATACACATCTTTTTTAGGACTGACTCGTTCTGACTTGCGTTTTGCTGTTCCATCCAGTACCCTTCATTTCAGTTTGCTAAAACCATGGCATGGCCTAGCCCCTTATACTGAACCGGTTGAACCTTCAAAGTTTACTTATCTGGATGTTTTTTGTTCTACATTAATAATTTTAAACATTTTGCCTTTGGTCATCCTTTCAATTTTTTTGGTGCTAAATTCTAGGAGTTTGTCTAAGTTATCTCACGTTCATTTTAAAACGCTGCCTGCAACTTTAAGCAACCTATTGGTCAAATGCTTTAAATACTCCAAATATGATTGCAGCTGACCATTTAAAATGTTTTGATTTCTTAATCCCTTATACCAAAACTTGTAATCCTCTGCATATGGAAGCTTGTTCGGCTAATTAGTGAAAACCTTTACTCCTGAAGAAATCAAGTGAAGAGGAACAGTTAGAACCAGGTCACTTTAAAGTGACTCAGGTGTCACTTTGGGCATCTAGCTCAACATTTCTTCCTTTCAAAGCATTGTGAATGTTGTAACAGTTGAAACTGTCATGACTGAGGCTTTTTTGAATATAAGAATAACCAGGACTACAGACTAGAGTGCTTAACTAGACCTGTGATCAATGAAAAAGTAAAATGAATATTGGAGGCTGAGTGTAATGTTCTGTTCCTACTTTCCAGAATGATAATACTGCCACTCTGAAGTAAGAGCAAAAAATATTTAGCACATCTGATAATGTCTATCGAGATCAATGTCTCAGATCGGCCTCCTTTCATTGCAACCTGATCTGGGTGCTACCAGCAATTTTTGTCTTGTGCCCGTTCATATTTCCTTTTGCGATGGGGCAGCTCTTCCAGAATATTCTGCTTGACCATTGCCAGAGTATGTGTCCAATAAACAGCGTGTTGTCAGCAGTGAGACTGAGCCATTATCAGCAAAACTTGGCCACTGGTTGAAGTATAGAATTGAAGTAGAAAGATGAGCTTGCAGTTTGTGATGTATGTCCAAAGAAACCGGGGGAATAAACGTGAAGGGTCCCTGATACCTCAGTAAAGTGTGAGCCATACCAAGTGGCTGGCTTCTACTGTACTGGGTATTTTTGACCAAGAAACTGGAAAATCAAGTTGGGTTTCTTGTTGCTGAATGTAAAGATTGGCAGGACAATTTATAAGGAGGGTTGGATAATTTGAAGGATTAAGTGCAGCTTTTATATTGACAGGTAGAGTTATTGTAAATGTACTTCAATACTTAGTTTATTAATCTGGGTCTGAAATGGTATAGATTTGTGTATTTGAAAGGTAGAAATAATGGGTGTAGAAAGATTGTATACAAATCAGTTTTAAAAATGTCAAAGGCTTATGGAATAATAGATTAAATACAATGGACAGAAAGTTTTCCTGCAGTAATACAAACTCCTTGTGGAATAACTGGAATACTTCCTTCTGGGCCCTGTTGTTTAGGATGCTTGAGTCTTGGTTTAACTGCATTACAGATTCACCCAAAAAATCTACAATGGGTAGCATAAACATGAGATTCTGCAAGTGCTTGGAATCCAGAGCAGCACACCCAAAATGCTGGAGGAACTCGGGTTATGCGGGACCTATAGAGATAAATAAACAGTCAACATTTTGGGCCGAGACCCTTCTTCAGGATTGGAAAGGAAGGAGGATGCTGGAATAAAAAGGTAGGGGAGGGGAAGGAGGCCCAGCTAGAAGGGGATGGGTGAATCCGGGTGGGTGGGAAATGGGCTGGAGAAGGAGGAATATGATAAGAGTGGATCATGAGAGGAAGGGAAGGAGGAGGGGCATTGGGGGGAGGTGATAGGCAGGTGAGGGGAAGAGGTAACAGGCCAAGTGGGGAACAGAAGGGGGGGGGTGGAGAGACATTTTACCGGAAGGTGAAATTGATGTCAGTGCATCAGGTTAGAGGCTACCTAGATGGAATATGGAGTGTTGTTCCTTGACCTTGAGAGTGGCCACATCATGGCAAAGGAGGAGGCCATAGACTGACATGCCAGAACAGGAATGAGGATAGCAATTAAAATGATTGGCCACCAGGAAGATCTGCTTTTGGCAGACGGAGCAGAGGTGCTTGACAAAGCAGTTCCCCAATTTATGTGGGCTCACCTGTACAGTAAGCTGCATTGGGAGCATCAGATACAACAAACGACCCCAACAGATTCATAGGTGAAGTGTTACCTCACCTGGAAGGATTATTTGGGGCCTTGAATGGAGGTAAGAGAGGAGGCAAATGGGCAGTTGTAGCATTTGTGTTGCATGCAGGGATATGTGCAAGCCGCATCTTTTATGAACCTACCGATTCCTATGGTTACCTTGGCTATACTTCATCCTACCTTGTCTCCTGTAAAAATGCTATTTTTTCTCAGTTCCTTCATCTCCACTGCATCTGTTCACAGGCAGAAGCTTCCCTTTCTAGGGCATCAGAGATATCATCCTTCAAAGAATGGTGCTGCCCTCACTCTATTTCCTGGTCATCTGCACTTACCGCATCTTCCTGCCGCCATAAGTGTCCTCATCTACCACCCCATGAGCATCCACATCCAGCACATTATTTTCTGCAACTTCTGCCACCTTCAATGCAACAATCGCTCCTTCCGTGATTCCATTGTGCGTTTGTCCCTGCTCACCAATCTCCCTCCTGTCATATGGATATTATCTCTTCTCCAATTTCTCCATTCCTCCAATTATGGCCACTATTCCATATCTAAGTAGCATGATAAATTTCTAAATTTCTGGGTTATGTTCTGAACGGTTCAGTGAAGCCCTTCGTTCTTGCATGGGAAGATGAGATGGAAAGATGCACTGAAGCAGAAACTAAGATGAAACGAAAATGTTTTCCACCCTGGTCGACTGAAATTGGTTAAGTTCGAGAAGCATTTTGGAAATTTTAGTCCCATTGACTATCATATCTATCCAGATTTCCAATTTGCCCATTGACAGCTGTAAATAGCTTCTACTATGGTGCGAATAATACTTTATGAAAATTAGTTCAGGACTATTGGTGTCCTTATGAGTTTCATTACATTTCAGATAGATTTCAACTACAAGTTGGAAAAAGCCTATGATAAATCTTACTATTGGAGATTGATTGAAAAAGCTAAATTTTGGGGTTACACAGATAATATAATTCCTAGACATTGTTACATAGATAGACAAGCCTTTAATTATTGCTTTGTATTCAGTCAAATGACGGTATCATCAAAAGGCAGAGGAAAAAAAATCCCTATTTAGCCCTAAACAATTTTCAAGATTTAAAAGAAGTATTGCAGTAAAACTGCCTTTACACCCACGCATTGACAGTGCTCACTCTCGTAATACTAATGTGATCCTTTGGTTCACTCTAAAGGTGGACATTTCTGATGACACAAGTTATTCAGACAAACTACTATCCGAGGATCGCACATTTTTTAAGGCTTGTAGAGGAAATGACTCTTGGAGTCATTTGATAATTTAATCTATATTGATCTCAAGATAGAAACGCAAGTTCAGTTTTAGGGAACAATTTATGATGGATACCACATAGAATGTTCTAGAAGGACTTGATATTCATCAGCAATGGCCAGAAAAAAAAATTCATTCAAACTGAAAGAATATTTCTCTATGCTTTCCGGGAGTAACTGAAATGATACAATCAGATGAGTGAGGCACCTTCTTTCATGAGTTTCTTTTGCAGACTCGCGCTAAGCCTCTGACTGGCTTAATGCTGTAGCTCACACAGTAGCTAAGACCTATCCAGCTGTTGTATATTTAGCTTCTGCGGCATCAGACAGAGTTTCCGGGTGGATTGGAGCTACTTTAAATTGGTTTGAAGATTTTTGTTTTGCAGTTTTCCAATGGACAATTCTCCTAGCCATTGGAATTATTGTTCTTGTACTGCTTTGTTGGGATGTTGAAGCCTGTGAGGATGGAAGCTTGGTGACTTCTGCCTGTTGTATAACAGCTCCACTCCTAAGATTTAGTTAACTCCATACCTGACCTGTGCTAATATGGGTTGTCTCTTGTATCTTTGCTTTGCCTCATACTTGCCTTTTATCTATTCCTCTGATTCATTCTCAATCCCAGAAGAGTGAAGAGCAGGGACTGACCTGATCATGTTATCATTGCTCCTACCCTTTTCCTAGTCCTGATCACTAACCTTGCATATGGGTATGCATGTTTCTTGCCTCATCTTGAGCGGGGTTGGGATGTCTTGTGAATAATTGTTCGAATAATACAATCCAACGATGAGTCAACAAACATTTTTTCTTACATATTTGAATATTAAATATTTACTTCATAAAATGGTAAAATTTTTCTTCCCCTCTTCTTCTATTCCCCACTCTGGTCTCTTACCTCTTCCCCTCAACTGCCTATCAATGTTTTATGGACTTACTACATAAAAGACTTTGAGTATGAAAACATTCTTCACTACTTCTACCTCCTGCAACAGCTTCAGAATATTTGGCTTGTGTAAATGCTTTGCAAGCAGAGTTTGGAAAAACAATTTTGTGGAAAACATTTAAAATGTTGGATTACTCAAAAGACATAAAGGAGAAGTGAGAAATAAGCTACCACCTACCCCTGCTTCTCTACTGAAGCCCTTGCAGCTGTGAGCCATCTTGTTTCCCAGTTACAATGGATTAGCAACCTTGACTTTGCTGACCATTTTAAAATAGTTAAAAACAAACAAGAATTAAATAGCTTCAACATGTATTTAAAATTAAATAACTTCATTCTTTTTCCTAGAATTCACAAAAAACAAGTTTATCATTCTTTAATAATGTGTTTTTAAAGTAAGATTTTGAAAGTTGTCACTTTGCAACATCTCAAGGTATGAGCAGAAAACTCAATCAGTAAAATATCAGCTGGGAAGGTATTATTGACACTTTAAGGAAATTAGTTTTTTTTTATTGCAATTCTATCAAATCTAGCCTCGGACTACAAGCAGGGTTTAAGTAAATCCTCAAAGGAAGCATTGATAGACAAAGTTAAGCGTAAAGAACGTTTAGATGTGGAAGAAGAAACCATCCCTAGAATTTCCCCCACCTAACGAAACATATCCACAAATGTTTAAAACCAGAGATTTGTACACTTGTGTAACTATTTTCATTAAAAGTCGGGCAATCACTGGTGCAGCACACAATGTGATACAAATCAAAAGGGATAGATAGAAGCCCATGAAAGACAAAATTACACTCCCTTTTAGAAAGAATCATGTTAGAAACTTTTCATACAAAGTTTTTTTGTGACAACAACATACTAGGTTACTGGGTTGAATAAGAATAATTTTTCCCCAGATATTATTTTAAAAAATTGCTTCAGTTATCTGTATTGACAAGACATTCACTTTTAATTCAACTAACAAAAATCAATGCTGCCCTGGAATAATGTGATGGATCAATGATTTTTAAGCTGAATTATTCGATGCAGACTTTGATTATCCATTTGACTCTTCATTTTATGACATTTTCCAGTTGGTTGAACTCCATGCAATAGATGAGGATGTTGGTTCATAAACCAAGTAAAGGAAAATACCATCCAACATCTATCAGTAGCTGTTTTTCAAAAATATTTAAGAAAACAACCTGACAAGCAGATTAAATTCCCAAATGAAAGTTGTTAAAAAGGAAAATTTCTAAGGTTACAAGGAAGGAGAACAAAGATTAACCAGCAACTCACAAGCCATCACTCAGTCTGAAAATCTGGCATTGCTAATAAGGCAATTGCCCTTGTGAAGGTGGTTGGGAGTCACTGTATAGTTCCAAGGATGATATGAGAAACTCTGAGCTCTGCATTCTTGATATAGGCAAAGGTTATTAATCAACATCTGTGACAATTTTCCATTGCACATAGCATAGCTCCAGCAACAGGATTATTAATCCTCTGATGTTTATGAACAATTTTTACTAGGGCTTCTTGTGATGTTTCACTCAGTCAAACGTTGCATTGCAATCGAAGGCCAGGTTGTTAATCCATGTTTGGCTGTGGTGAGGTCTAGTGAAAGTGACCCTAGCTAAACCAAAAATTGGGTAATGACGAGCAAGTTATGTTGAGTGTCACTTAACAGCACAGTCAGGAGTACAATTTGTCACTTTGCTAATAATTCAGTAGATGGACCAAATGGTCTACTATAATTCTGACATCTTTGAAAACTGATTTAATCTGAAAAAGGATCTAGTGCTTTCCTGGCGTATATGATGAATAACCTTCTCAGGCTTCTAGCCAGGTATAGGTATTGATTATAACCAATGTTTCGATGACAAACTCTGCCACCCTTCATCAGAGATTACGCCTGGGCGTGTCTAGTCTGATGGTATTTATACCTCTGTAGTCCATCCCTCCTGATTGGTTAGTCCTTAAAAAAACTGTTCAGCAATAGTCTCCTGTCCCAATTAAGCAGCATAGTGTCCCAAATAGACAAAGGGAATCCTAGAAATTTTGTCGATTAGATTTTAAGAGTTGTCCCAAATAAGTGGCTGTCCCAATTTATTGATGGCCCAATTAACCAGAATCCACTATGCAAGTTGGTCCTACTTATTGCATTGTAGGAGTACCACATACAAAATATATGCTTAAATGCAAATAACAAACATATTCAAGTAGCTGTACCTTGTGACAATAATGCTTTGTGAACCTTGGAGTCTTGAGAAAACAATCTTTTCTGAAGAAGTTTGAACAGAATAGATGAAAAGGTTATCAGGAGAATAGCATTCCTCAGGTTGTAACTATTCTTTCTCCTCATGGTAAGTCTTTTACATTTGTATAATATAACACAGAATTCAGTTACATAGATGGTTTTAAAAATCAAAAGTGTAAACTATGATAGTATAATGAACAATCCATATAATGAATTAATGAACAACACAATTAAAAGTGTGTTATATAAAATCTTAACAACTATATTTTGGTTTAAATGAGGAAATATTTCCATAGGTGGTAAGGTCAATATTATGAGACCATAGGTTGAAATATCTAATGCAAGATCTAGGTCGTTAGAGGTTGAGCAGTTAACTATGATTTCAAACTCTGAGATTCAGTAATCTCTTATAGAAAGAAAAGTTTATTCATCTTAGAAGTAAAATTTCTAAGGCTGTGGGTGAGAAAGCAGTAGTGTGATACTACACTGATTCTATCTTGTTTCTAAAGATGATAGTCTAACCGTAAAAGCTAGAGAAAGGCAGCTGCACTGTCAATTAGAGGAAATACTTAGTAATATCTAAGTGTAGACCCTTCAGTTTCTCAGTTTTGCTGTAAGGTAATATAAACTTATTTCAGTTTTGCAACTTCCCTATGTAACAGACTTGAACTTTTGGTCTCTACTGTTAGCCCTCATTGGTATTGGAGGCCAGTCATCAGTAAGTCAAACGCAGGATTCTATTTTGCAACTTAAGCCCATCACCTGATTGGGATCTAGGCTGCTGTCAGCTTGCCAGGGTCCTCTGTTGGTGGGCTGTAATCATTGCAAGAAGTCGTTGGTTGGAGCGGATGATCAAGGTTTAAAAAGAACTCCAGGCTTTTTAGAACCTTTTGGCTGGCTGCAATCGTAAGGATCTCATAGGCACACAGTAGTGGTCAATAAAAAGAAGTAAGGTGTAAGCGGACTGGACAGTTTTGAGTGGTCAGGCTTTGGCTCAAAAGGCTTGGGCGAGAACAGGTGCAGGCTAGACCTCAGACTTAGAGAAGTTAGAGTGTAGGCAGCATTGTAGTTCAGGCAGTGGAATCCTCCTCCTGTGAGGTGTGGGATTTCAGGGTACCCAACAGACTCCCTGATGACTACAGGATGCGCATCCAACTGTAGCTCCTGACTGACAAGGTCAGGGAGCTGGAGCTGATGTACTCGGGATCATCCAGAGGCTGAAAACCTCTTTGACTTTTACTGAGGTGGTCACACCCAGAGTGCAGGCTTCAGATGATAGATGGGTGACCACCAGCAGAAGTGAGGGGAGTATGCAGGGTTTGCTTGGTGGCCATTTCTGTCAGCAATAAGCCATGCCTTGGGTTATCCCCCACCCAGAGGTATCCAATCAGGGCACAGCAGCAGCAGCCAGGCCAGTGCCACTGTGTCCAGCTCTGAGGCTCAGCAAGAAAGGCTAAAGTCAGGCAGAGCGATAGTTAGGAGGATGGAGATGAGATTCTGTGACCATGAAAGAGATGGCAGGATGGTGTGTTGCCTTCCAGGTGCTCGGGCCCAGGAGGTCTCAGAGTGGCTGCAGAAGATTCTCATGAGGGAGCGTGAGCTGCCAGAGGTCGTGGTGCACATTGGCACCAATGACATAGGTAGAAAAGGGGAAGAGGTCCTGTGCAGTGAGTACAGGAAGTTGGGGAAGAGGCTGACGAGCAGAACCTCCAAGGTAGTAATCTATGGGTTACTCCCAGTGCCATGTGCTGGTCGGGGCAGGAAGAGGATGATGGTGCAGGTAAATGAGTAGCTGAGGAAGTGGTCAGTGGTGTATCAGGTATGGCAGGTATAGCACGTGCCCTGGGCGCCACTGAGCAGTTTCTATTTAAGTCAGACAAGCCATCCTCGGAGAGGGAAAAAATAATTTTCTTCAGATGTATGATCTGTCTTTGATTATCATGAGTGAGAAGCACTAGGATGGCCTTATTTCAGAGTATTGTGTAAGAAGACCATGAAACATTTCTTCACGAAGAAGGAAAGTGGAGCTGAAGGACGGAAGAGACGAGAGGTGGAGGAAGCCAAGAAGTTGAATAAGTTCTTCATGCCCTACTTTGAAAAACCCAGACGTTCCATGGAGTCGCCTGCACCTGCTACAAATTTGTTAGAGTCTGAAGGTGGATCAAGTACAAATGCGTCACAAGCCGAGAAGAAAGTCAAGTCAGATAAATCTGAGTATGACGAGATTAAGAGTGAGACTGCCACAGAGAATGTGGACATGACAGGAGGGGAAGACGATAGTGGTGGTGGTGATGTTGAGTTTATTGACGAGATTTTACCTGACAAGATTGAACCTGACGACACTGAACCTAGTGAACTGGATGGTGTCAAAGAGCCTCGAACTGTCATACCAGAAGTGATTGAACAGCATGACATTGGACTTCTGAAGTTCGACAAGGATACTGGAAAAGAAATTCTGCCTGATGCGTTAAGAACAGAAATACTAAAGCTGGGTTTGAAGTATTTCCAGAACAGTGAGGAGCCTTTCCTACCAGCAAATAACTGCTCAATGAACAAAACTTGGTTCAAGAGGAAATTGGGAAATGGTTGTGGTGAGGAAGTGACTGGCTCCTGGCTGGTCTATTCCCCTTCTTAAAAAGTCTGCATTTTGTATCTGTTGCCTTCTGTATTCCTGGTCAGACCATCAATCCTCATTGGAGCAGGAAAGTGGATTCGACCGGTGGAAAGCACCTGAAAGGATTAGTGTTCATGAAAGTGCCAAGAATCATTGGGAATGCTTCACACAAGTGGAAAGAAATGGGAAGAAACTTAGCTGGAAACAGAGGAGTTATTGACGCGGTATTTCAGTCACGGATTGAGAAGGAAAAGCAGAAGCCGCATGATAACTTGACAAGAATTCTTCACTGCATAAAATTCCGTGCGACTCAGAACCTGGCATTGCAAGGACACAGGGAGTTACTTCAGCTAGATAATGACTCCAATGTGGGAAATTTCCCTGGCTTACTGAAACTACTGGCCATCTTCGACCCTATCATAAAAGAACACTTCACTCATTTGAAAAGTCATCCTGGATCCACGTTTATCTTTCACCAGGTGTCCAGAACGAATTCATCCACATGGTGGCATCCACTGTTCGCCGGAGTTTACTGAGAAGCGTTCGTAAAGCCAAGTACTATCGTCTCATGTTCGACTCGACTCCTGATCAGGCACACCGTGAGCAGATGTCAGAAGTAGTGAGGTACATGGAAGTTGATTTTGAGAGGAAAACAGTCCGCGTTAGAGAATCCTTTCTTGGTTTTATCCAGATAAGGTAGAAGGATGCTGAGAGCTTGGTTGAAGACATCTTGAAACAGCTAGAGAAGGGCAAAATGGAGCTACAAGATCGTCGGTCACAGTGCAATGACAACGCTGATGTGATAGCTGGACACAGAAGTGGTGTTTATCAAAGAATAAGTGAGAAAAAAAACCTGGCAGTGTTTGTGAATTGTGACAATCACTCACTCAACTTGGTGGGTGTACATGCAGCCAAGCGGGATACAATGATGGTCACGTTTTTTGGAACCATCAAAGCTCTCTACGTGGTTTTCTCTCGTTCAACACAGCGCTGGGAAAAACTCAAAAATGCCGTGCCTATGGTTGTTAAGTTGGAATCCAAAACCAGGTGGAGTGCAAGGACAGAAGCAGTGAAGCCCGTCAACAAGTATCTTGAGGAGATACTTCAAGTTCTCCAGGACATGATAAACAATGAAAAGGAGACCAGTGAAACAAAAAGTGATGCAAGGCAGCTGCACAACCACGTGTTGAGTTACAATTTTATGATTTTGCTAGAATTTTGGAACAAAATATTCATTTGCATTGACCGTATTCAAAAGAGGCTGCAGGATCCTAGCATGAACTTCCACGATGCTGCCCTGGATTTGAAAGCCCTCCAAGGTCATCTTTATGATGAAAGAGAAGTGTTGGTCAGTGAGTCATTCGAAGAAGGAGTCTGTCTCTGTCAAGAATGGAATATTGAAGTTGAAAGACGTCAAAGATGAAAGAAACAAATGGCTGATGAGAACTCGAGAGGCGCTGGGTTAACAGCTAAGGAGGAAATGGAAAGAGTCATGAAGGGAAGACTCGACCATCTTCACAGGGAAATGGACGAAAGGTTTGCTCGTTTGCACGACACTGACACCAAGTTTGTGTTCCTTCTCGATGTCGAGGGACTGTGTTATGGCGCCGACAGATACGACCTAAAGAAGAAGTGTGAAAATTTGGGCGAATTGTACAGCTCTGACGTTGATGGACAGCAGATGTATGAAGAAATTTTGGATTGCAGGATGTTGCTATCAAGGCGGGTCAACATGAAAATATCAAGACCTGAAGAGCTTCGTGAATTTACTGTTCAGTATGGAGATGAGAGCATTTTCCCCAATCTTCGCATTGCTATTCAGATAATGCTAACCATCACAGTTTCCATCGCCAGCTGTGAGAGATCATTCAGAAAGTTAAAGCTAATGCTTTCATATTTGAGAGCCTCCATGGGTCAAGGCAGACTCTGTGATCTTGCTCTGCTGAGTGTAGAAAGAGAAGAAAATGAAACAAACTGACTTTGATCACATCGTAGACCAATTTGCATCAGTGAAAGCAAGGAAGGTGCAGTTAGAATTTTCATGTAGTGCCATAATTAATTAAAAGATTAACGAGCTTGACTTTATTTTTGAGCTGATATTATGGTAAAGTTATCTAAAAGATGGGTGTCAGATGTTTGGACAGGGGCGCGATTTCAGTGCTTGCCATATGCGCTATTTTCCGTAGATAGGCCCCTGGAAATGGTACAGGGGTAAGGATTCTAATTTCTGGATCCTTGGGATCTCTTTTGGGGAAGGTATGACCTGTACAGAAAGAATGGATTGTACTTGAACTTGATGGAGACTGATAAACTAGTGGGCATGTTTGCGAGCACTGTTGGGGATGGTTTAAACTAATTTGGTAGGAAAATGGGAACTGGAGTGATAAGGCTGAGGATGGAGCAGTTGATATACAAGTCAATCCGGTGGTCAGTGAGGAAGGACAGGCAGATGATAGGGCAAAATTGCAGTCAGTGGGATGAGTTGAAATGTAACATAGGGGCATAATCGAAAAGGGTGATGAATAAAGGACTGAAGGTGTTATACTTGAATGCACGCAGGAGAAGGAGTAAGGTAGATGAACAAATGAGAAAGTCTGCAGATGCTGGAAATTTGAGCAACGCACATAAAATGCTGGAGGAACTCAGAAGGCCAGGCAGCATCTATGGAAAGAAGTACAGTCGAGATTTCAGGCCGAAACCCTGACTTGGAGTATTTATGAGCAGTTTTGGGTCCCTTATCTAAGAAAGGATACGATGGCATTGAAGAGGATCCAGTGGAGGATCACAAGAATTATTCTGGGAATGGTTAATGTATGAGGAGATTTTGGCTCTGGGCCTGTACTTGCTGGAGTTTAGAAGAATGAGGATGGGATCTCATTGATCTCATATTTTTAAAGGCCTAGAGTGGGTATGGAGAGGATGTTTTCTGTAGTGGGTGAGTCTATGACCAGAGGATACAGCTTTAGCAAAGAGGGACATCCATTTAGAACAGATAAGGAATTTCTTTAGCCAGGCAGTGGTGAATCTGTGGAATTAATTGCCATGGATGGCTGTGGAGGCCAAATCATTCAGTGTATTTAAAGCAGAGGTTGGTAGATTCTTGCTTAGGGTGTCAAAGGTTACAGGGAGAAGTCAGTAGGATGGGGTTGAGAGGGATAATAAATCCACCATGATAGAATGGTGGAGCTGACTCGATGGGCTGAATGGCCTAATTCTGCTTCCATATTATGGACTTGTGGTCTTTAAGTTGTTCCTAGGTGTAGTCGATCATATATCCTTCCCTACTCACGGATGGCGTGTTTGAAGGGATGGGGTTGCTAGTCCCATGCCCAATTCTTCTCCTGTCACAGCCAAGCTTGGGACAGTCTATGGCAGAGTTTTTCTATTTCACTAAAGAGGTAAAAAAGTACTTGATGTATAGCCCTTGCACATACTTTTACAGGTTTGGATCAAGTATGTATAAATTAACTATTCAAAATGCATTATTTAAATATAAAACATTTGATTGCTTATATTCTCGGAACAATTTACAGTGGCTAACTGACCCCCACACGTTTGAGATGCTGGAAGGAGTCTAGAACACCACGAGGAAACCCACGTGTTTATAGAGACAGCAGACAGCACTGGAGGTCAGGATTGAATCTAGGTCTTTAGCACTGAGGCACCAGCTCTAGCTTAGACTTTTGCAATAAGTTTTCATATCCATTTAATGCATTGCATTTGACTTTCAGACGAGTTTTGTGTGTGGGCTCAGTTCATTGTGCAGCATCAAGTAATACCACTGCTGGGTTTCTACCCTGAGTTCAGTATACTTTGTGCCCTCAAGCGTGGCTTTTATTTATACCAAATATGTATAGGCATTATATTATAAACTGTGATTGTGGATGTGGACCAGGTTGGAGGAATTAGTGGATTCTGTCCCGTTTAAGGCATTTGTTTGGAGAGCTAAGGAAAACTACTTTTGCAGAATAATTGACTTTCAGGTAGCGCAACATTATATAACTCCATTCTATGACAAAAGAAAGACTTACATTGATAGGGTATATTTTGCAACTTCAGGCATTCTAAAATGTTTTGTGGATCACTGAAATGCAGGGAGTGCAGTTACCACACAAGCAAAGCGAAACTAGCTCATTTAGTGGTATAATGATGAGATAGTGCATAATGTTGGTTGAGCCATGCATTCACAAAGATCCTGGTACACTATTTGTGACAATCTTACCTGCGGTATATATACTAATTCCACTTGCCTCTATTAATTCCATTTTCCTCTGTGCCTTGTTCATTTAGGTTCCTTTTCCTGCCTCCACCACCATCTTTGAGAACTTATTCAGTTCCCAATCATCTTTCTAAGATTGTATGTCCTTTAAACCTCCTGTGTCTCACCTTAAACCACCTGTCTCTCACCTCAAACCACCTGTGTCTCACCTCAAACTATACTCATTAGTCCTGGACACCCTTATCATGGGAAATAGATTCTATACCTCCATTTTATATACCTATATCATGTCAACTTGAAGACTTCTTTGCTCTGCAAAGGAAACAGACCCAGTCCATTCAACCTCCAGAGAGCATGTTATTTAACTGCCAGCCATTTAAACTTCTGCTACGAAGTTACAGATTGGATTTTTTCTGCTTGGAAATTAAATTCTGTCAGAAATTAAGAATGAAGATCTTTCTCCAGAAACTTCAATAAAAATTGCAATGTACAGCCAAGCAAATTTGCAGTTGACATTATTTTGTATTTTTCAATAATATAATTTTTTTAACAAGATAAAAGATTTTAATCATAGCATTGCGTGTCAAGACATGACTGGTTTGTGAGAGGTTACTATAGAGAGCCTCATCCCTTGGAACCTCTTGTCTATATACTACTAAAACTCTCATGCTCTGTCTGTTTGTGACCTCCAGTTAGCAAACGGTGCATTATAGTGGAACTTTTTTTGGCTGAATCGAATTAAAATGTGCTAACTTACAGAATGCAGGAAAAGTTAGGGTTATATATTCGTATAAAATTACTCATTCGCCAAAAATAAACAGGCTGGCTTTCACCCAAGAGACGACCTGACATCATGGAAATCGGGACGCAACAGCCCGACGCATGTGCATGGCCAGCCTCAACAGCGACACCTACCAGAGCAAAAGGGCAGGGCAGCTCTATTTTGAGGGGTCACATTCTGCTAAGCACCATCTGCATGTGCATAGATTGGGACAGATCAAACTGAGACCCATCAATAAGAGATAATTAAATCTTATTGTAATGACGTACTTTGAGACACCCGTAAAACCCTTTGCTGCAGTCAAAGGACAGCGGTGACTATATCACGTCCATTTAGGAGAGCACTGACCACATCATCAAGAATAATCAGCATCCTTTGGTGTTACTGCTTCGTATCTTCTATCCAGCATTAGGGCAAAAAGAATGGTCAGCCTAATTATGCCGCGTGGAAGGGGAAGGGGGACATTATGGTCAAGAGATGACACCAAATGTTGATGGGAAGTGGTAAGGAGAGGGAGAGAGCAAGAATCAGATGAGGCCAGGGCCGCACGACTCCAGGATCAAAGAGTCAGGACAAAAAATGATGAGAGAAGAAGAGACAGAGGAGGAGAGGCATGCGCGTCTCCAGGATCAGAGACAAACAACAAACAGCAGAAGGGATGAAGAGACGGGAGATGAAAGGACTGCACATCTCCAGAATGACAACGAGAGGCACAAGGGTGGCAGGTAAACCAGAAATGATGCTATCAAAAGTGTCCTTTGTTAAATGAGGAGCAGCTATATTTGCTTTGTTACGCATCGTTCTTCTTTAATAAACTGAGGTTTTCTACTTCAGTTTCCAAAGCAAAGTGATACCAATAGCATTCAGGAAAATTTAATGTTCATTCTGGTCACATCAGATTGCACTACCCTTCTCTCAAAGGGTGCCCCGATCTAGTTTTGGTTACAAAAAGCTCTGATACTCCACAATCATATTATTTTGTTTTTTTTAAATCTAGATGGTTCAACATCTGCCCCACCAGTTCATGTTTTCCATGCACCCTTGAACACTCAGGATTCACTGAAAAATATATTTAATATTTAGTAAAGTGTAAAACTTAAATATCCAGTGGTCTGGGAAATCCACCAGTTTACCACCACCAAAGTCCCCAGAATGTTGGATTATAGAAGTTGTATAGATTTCATTGTTTGGAAATTCCACCACTCTTTTGAGGAAGTACATTCCAGCTCATTAGAATCATTGTGTCATTTTGTCTCCTTTTGTTCAAGCTTCCCTCAACTGTACTCCAAAGGGAAAATTCCACCCTCCTAAGTGTCTTTACTGTAGCCCATGCTGTCCTAGAAGAAGCATTAAAGCTTGATTATATTTTCCATGTATCTGCCTGACCACCTGTGTCTTTTGGGCATTGTCTTGTTTAACTGATTTGTGTGGCAATGCTACCAAATGAACATGCTCCTTTCTCTGACAGGAGTATACACCATGAATCACTAACGTTTAGTAAGTGTTATGTTCCATATTGCACTGTTACAACTAAATTTGGTTGTGATTCTTGAAAGGTATCAATGCAAATGATTTTTTTGCAGTGTTAAATGTATAAACTGTTCTCTTTTTCTCTAATTAGCGACAGTATTCAAATCACTTATCTATTTCTTGGCGTGTGGCGAGGTGGTTAAGGTGTCGGTCTAGTGATCCGAAGGTCGCTAGTTTGAGCCTCAGCTGAGGCAGCATGTTGTGCCCTTGAGCGAGGCAGTTAACCACACATTGCTCTGCGACAACACCAGTACCAAGCTGTATTGGCCCTAATGCCCTTCCCTTGGACAACATCGATGGCGTGGAGAGGGGAGACTTGCAGCATGGGCAACTGCCGGTCTTCCATACAACCTTGCCTAGGCCTGTGCCTTGGAAACCTTCCAAGGCGCAAATTCATGGTCTTACGAGCCTAACGGATACCTATATACATATCTATTTCTTGTAATTTCTAGTCAGATGATAGTTGTGTATTTGATGTTAATCTATGACCAATAATTCCTGCTCATTCACTTTGTTAATGAAGTATGACTTCCACATTTTTACAAGCTGCACTTTTTGTCGATTTTGTGCCACAGAGAAATGTCAGATTCAATTCCAGTGCCAATGCTATTTGGGAGTCACTTCTTTTGTAAAACTTGCTTTCATTAATCTTCCACTGCTCTTCTCTATCCTCCAAATTTTGCATGTCAATTTATTTTGGCTTGCCCTTTCCTATTTTGATATCAAATTTTCTTAAGTTTTTTTAGTCGCTGTTGACTAAATTTAAGCTTAATTGACAACTTCCTCCTTTCGAGTATTGTGAACTGAAATTCCTCAGTGTAACCATTTCCTCCCAGCATTGCATTGTATAATGGCTGCAAGTTTGAACTCTAGTGTACTTCTGGAATCTTACTGATAGCAAGCTGAAATGGAAGAGAACTGAGGGAGATTTGATTGTTTTAGGGAGAGCAGAGTATGCAACGTGAAAGGTTACAAGCAGAGAGAGAACAATAGCATCATGTTTTGTCTAGGTTATGGAGAGCTCAAAATATTGATTGTTTATTCATTTCCATGGATGCAGCCTGACCTACTGAGTTTCTTTAGCATTCTGTGTATGTTACTTTGGAAAAGAGAATACTGGGTGGGAGGTTGGTTTTATCTTGAAGGATCTCAAAAAATTTGAAGGAGATTAATTTGGATGTCATTTGTACCCTTTTCTAGAGAGGTGCATGATATCACTTGGAATACTGGAAGTATTGGTCTTGATTTACACTATCCTAAATGATGATTATTCTATTGTGCCTATTCCTGTATATTGCAAAATGCTTAGTGAACAGCTGTAGATAAATGGAATGAAACGCCTTTTTAAAAGAAATCCAGAATTTCACAAAACTCACATTAGCTTTATCAATACTTAAGAGATTGTTCTAAACCTTTAATTTATCTGTATTCAATGGACTTTAGAATGGCTTTTTTAAATTTCCTATTATTCCAAATTATAGGCTGAGCACTTTATGTGCCTTTTGTATACCAAAGCGTTCAAAGTTATATTTCTGGATTATCAAGCTTAAAATTTAGAATGATTTTTACTGTGAAGAATGGAATGTATGTTTATCATCTTGGAAAGGCAAAGCATGAATTAGCTTTTTATTGGCATTGTAAATAGTACGAAGTATTTAATAGATCAGAAATGATGTGTTGCAATCTTTTATATATAGGAAATGTCCATGTTATGTCTGTTTGGCTAATGTATATTTGTCTATAGAGAACTTGCCTATCTATCTACTACTAAAACCCTCATGCTCTGTCTGTCTGTTTGTGACCTCCAATTAGTGAAAAATGGTGCATTACAGCAGCACTTTTTTTGGCTAAATCGAATTAAAATGTGCTAACTTACAGAATGCAGGCAAAGTTCAGGGGTATATATTTGTATAAAATTGCTCATTCGCCAAAATCAACAGGCTCGCTTTGACCCGAGAGATGATATGCCATCATGGAAATTGGGACGCGACAGCCCGACGCATGTGCACAGTCAGCCTCAGCAGCGACACCTACCAGAGCAAAAGGGCAGGGCAGCTCTATTTTGAGGGTCACATTCTGCTAATCACCATCAGCATGTGCAGGATTGGGACAGATCTAACTGCCACCCATCATTAACAGATAATTAAATCTTATTGTAATGACGTACTTTGAGACACCCATAAAACCCTTTTGCTGGAGTCAAAGGACAGCGGTGACTATATCACGTCCATTTAGGAGAGCGCCAACCACATCATCAAGAGTTAATCAGCATCCTTTGGTGTTACTGCTTCGTATCTTCTATCCAGCATTAGGGTGTAAAAAAAAAATGGTCAGCCTAATTGTGCTGCGTGGAAAGGGAAGGGGAACATTATGGTCAAGATGATGCCAAACGTCATCAGGAAGCGGCAAGGAGAGGGAGAGAACAAGAACCGGATGAGGCCAGGGCTGCACGACTCTAGGATCAAAGAGTCAGGACAAAAAAAGATGAGAGAAGAAGAGACAGAGGAGGACAGGCATGCACGTCTCCAGGATCAGAGACAAAGAACAAACAGCAGAAGAGATGAAGAGACGGGAGATGAAAGGACTGCACGTCTCCAGAATGACAACGAGAGGCACAAGGGTGGCAGGTAAACCAGAAATGATGCCATCAAAACTGTCCTTCGTTAAACGAGGAGCAGCTATATTTGCTTTGCTACGTGTTGTTCTTCTTTAGTAAACTGAGGTTTTCTACTTCAGTTTCCAAAGCAAAGTGATACCAATAGCATTCAGGAAAATTTAATGTTCATTCTGGTCACATCAGACTGCACTACCCTTCTCTCAAAGGGTGCCCCAACAGGTCACCCTGTTGTCTAGTATTTGCAAAAGCTTAAGGTACGGAATAAGATTCACACTCATGGAATTTATATGGAAATTTAAGTAAATTGATCTCTTTTTCCAACTGATGCTTATGTATTTACATTGGTTACAGACAACTATATCCTACAAAGGCACCCTCCCCCAAAAAAAAATGCAATGGTCACCTGTAATTCATCAGGTGTGGTTTATCATGTCAAGGCCAGATGTAATTTTTAATCATTCCTGTTCAAAATGTAACCAAAAGGTATCTGGGAACATTTGAATTAGTTGAGAATTGTCGACTGCAGTAAGGCCTTTCCTGCTAAACCTAGCTGATTTAATTTTTACTTTGTTGATCATAGACAATATTTTGCAATGAGTCCTACCATTACTTTCAGAAAGATTTGAAATGATTAGTGTGATCATGGTAAATAATTTTAATTATTTATTTTCATTTCCAGTGTGGTCAGTTTAGTGAAGATATGATTCCGACGGTTGGCTTCAATATGAGAAAGGTCACTAAGGGCAATGTAACAATAAAGGTATGTACTAAAATGGTCAAATCAATGTAGTATTGTTCAATATGTGTTCACAATTTGCAGTTGGAATGTACATTGGATAAATTTGTCCAGTGCGGCTGTTCACTTATTTTAAATTTCAAAACAAAATTGTATAAGTTATTACTTGTGCAACTCAGATTGGGTTCTTTCCAAGCATTTATAAGCTTGCCCTTTGCAGAGTAATAAGATTTGTAGTAACATGACAAAGTCACCAGAGAGACGCAGCTGGTAGATATAAAAGTAGTCTTTTATTCAACCAAAAGAGCCATTCTCTGAAGGAAGAGGCCTGTTCGACCCAATATTACATGACATTTTGTATGTTAAAGATTAAAGGACAATTCTATAGTTAGAGTGCATCTACAATGCTTCCTTTGAATTACATATTTTCACACCGCCATCTTTACACCCACATTCCAGACACCCAAAATGAATGTTAATCTGCATTGTCTTGTTTTCAATTAACTGATGTCCACAGCTCCAGGACCAACTATTGTCCAAAGCTGCATTTTAAATTTAATCTAAAATACACGTTCAGGTCTAAAGGTTGGTTACTGAAGTGAGTTGCTGAAGTTAATATTTGCTACATTAATTTCAGAATATGTTCTAACAAAGTTAAATCAGTTTAAAATGTCCAGATTCTAATGTAAATTACTTCAACTTTACCCTGCTACACGTACACTTAAAATCAATTTTAACTTTTATGTAACACCCATAACTTTAGTGTTATGAGCAGTTATGCCTTGGGGAAACATGAACCTACTTTTTTGCTTTACAGTATGGTGAAATCATGAGAATGTTGCTGGATGATTGGCGCCTTGTACCAGACTCAGTTAGTTGGAGTAGATCATTTCATTTCAGGCATGCTTCTAGGTATCTTGAAATCTAAAGTGAAATGCATTTGGATAGCAAAATACATGGTTATTGAGTATTTCTGCCTCTTTCTCATATGCAACACAACTTTTCGTTGCCTTTTTTCCCTCTAGCTTACTTAATAGTTTCCATGATGCTGTTATAGATTTAGCCATTTAATTTACTTTATCCATCAATATCATAAGAACCTGAAGTATGTTATGAATTTCCATGTGTTTGATTTACATTTTGTGCTTATAATATTGGCTTTGTAAATCAAAGACTGAGACAAAGCTATCTTTCATTATAGTAACTACTGCAGCATTTTCTGCATGAAATAGAGTGTACAAAAATAGCCACAGTGCATTTTTGTTATAACATCTTGTTAATCAAATCAGTTTCAAGAATGCATGTGTTCTGTTGATCACAGAATGACTGTACATGTAATATTTAAACATAGACTGAGTTGACAGAATGTAATTGATATTTCTGGAGGGTTTTGAGAGGAATGAAACAAAGGAGCTGAATGGAATTAAAAGGAAAGGTGCAAAAGACTTGACTGGTCCACATTTCCACTATTCATTAAAATTAATAGCAAAGCTGATTTTGATTTTTGGAGTTGAGGGGTTAGTGATTCTGAAACTAGTGACAGATATTTGTAAATCAGTTTTTTTTTTTCCCTACTAAATTTCCAGGTGTAACTGTGACTGTGTCAGTACAGCAAGGTACCCATACTGTGTTTACAACAATTGGTAGTGAAGGCAACCACATCCATTTCATCAGTTCCTTGTGGGTTTGGGCAGAAATTTCCAATATGAAATTACGTAGATTGGAATTTCCCCAAAGGTACTTCAAAAATGTGATTAAAATTTACCTTTGATTTTTATCTTTTTACTTGGAAATGATACTTGTCTCCTATGTCTAATTAGTTCCTGCGTTCACGATAGACTTCCATTTCATTGAACTGCTCAGGTGCTTATGAGAATATGAACATTTCATGACAAATATCCTTCCTGGGCCCAGTAATAATAATAAACAACAATATATGGAGTCTCCAGGTCCAACATATAATTCTCCGTAAGCCTCCGAGTCCAAAATATAATCCTCTGTAACTTCCGCCACCTTCAACGGGATCCCACCACCAAGCACATCTTTCCTTCCCCACCTCTGTCTGCTTTCCGCAGGGATTGCTCCCTAGGCGACTCCCTTGTCCATTCGTCCCCCCCTATCCCTTCCCATCGATCTCCCTCCCGGCACTTAACCTTGTAAGCAGAACAAGTGCTACGCCTGCCCTTACACTTCCTCCCTCACCACCATTCACGGCCCCAAACAGGCCTTCCAGGTGAGGTGACGCTTCAGCTGTGAGTCGGCTAGGGTGATATACTGTGTCCGGCGCTCCCGGTGCGGCCTTCTGTATGTTGGCGAGCTCCGACGCAGACAGGGAGACTGTTTTGCTGAACACCCACAGTCTGTCTGCTAGGGAAAGCAGGATCTCCCAGTAGCCACACATTTCAATTCCACATCCCATTCCCATTCTGATATGTCCATCCATGGCCGCCTCTACTGTCAAGATGAAGCCACACTCAGGTTGGAGGAACACCTTATATTCCGTCTGGATAGCCTCCAACCTGATGGCATGAACATTGAGTTCTCTTACTTCCGTTAATGCCCCTCCTCCCCTTCTTACCCCATCCCTTATTTAATTATTTATTTAAAATTTCCCCCCTTTCTTTCTCTTTTTTTCTCCCTCTGTCCTTCTCACTATATCTTCCTCTGCTCCCCCCTCCCCCTTTCTTTCTCCCTCGGCCTCCTGTGCTATGATCCTCTCCCTTCTCCAGCCTTGTATCTTCTTGCCAATCAACTTTCCAGCTCTCAGCTCCATCCCTCCCCCTCCTGTCTTCTATCATTTCAGATCTCCCCCTCCCCCTCCCACTTTCAAATCTCTTACTATCTCGTCTTTCAGTTAGTCCTGACGAATGGTCTCGGCCCGAAATGTCGACTGTACCTCTTCCTGTAGATGCTGCCTGGCCTGCTGCGTTCCACCAGCATTTTGTGTGTGTGTTGCTTGAATTTCCAGCATCTGCAGATTTCCTATTGTTTGTGAATGTATATTCAAGTTAGGATTTTGTTTGACTTTGAGGAGAATAGAGATATTTATGTAACTGCCAGCTATCACATTCTTCTGAGAGTTGGAAGATTGAGGTTTTCAAAGAACTTACAAAGAAGCCTGGCAAGTGATTGAATAAAATCTCGTTGAAGTTGAGCACAGTAGTCTTCATGGTTCATAGTGGGGATTGTCATGTTGATCAAACTTGCTGCTTGGTGTTGAACTAAAACTGTTGAAGCTGTACTGTAACAAGAGGATTCTGATTTCCGACTTGAAGCTTGTAGGCGATCATGAATACTGTGAGGCTTTTGGGGTAAGTAACACTGCAGCATAGCCTTGCTAGTTTGATTTTAGTGTGTGTGCTGGTGTAGTTGTTCATTGGCAACAAATCAGGATGTCATTGCAGTTGATGGAATGCTCAAGTGTTGTGGGAAAGCAGTAGATTCTTTTTGTGATGGTCAATGCCTCCTACTTGAGTGTGAGTGTTTTGTTGGCCCAAGGGTAAAGGTTTGGTTTTGTATCTTAACGATGATGCTCTGCTTTAAGGAATTATGAATAGAACAGTGCTGCACTTATCAATGAATATCTTAATTTCTGACCTCTTCCTTTTATAAATCTGGCCTGGGGTATTTACAAATTACCCTCAGCGACCCTGAGGGTGGCCAGGGGGGCTACAGTATAATTAGCGTTATATCAAATTTACTTAAAATGGTTAATATAATATAGAATTTGTGTAGGCTAAACATTTTTACAAGAAAATAGTTTTTCCTGTTGATATGGGAGGTTTTGGGCTCTGGCCATACTTTGCTCATAATTAATAAAGTAGTAAAGTTTACTTCATTCCCCCCCTACCAGCTAATTAAGGATTTTAATCACACCACACCCAATTCTCTCTTCTTTACCCCTCGAACCTTACAGAGTCTGTTTTTGCCTCGTAGATACGGTGTCTCCAAACAATGATTCCCAACAAGCTTGAGAACGTCCCCAGTCGTTTATTTTATCTGTAATCTTGTCATCATTCTCCAAGAGTAAGATTTGGAAAGGCAATAGGGATAAAATGAAGGGGAAATGGGAGATTGTGACAAAATAGGAAGAGGGAAGTAGAGAAAGTAATCAATGTAACCAATCTAACGTTCAGCCTCTTAACTCAGTGCAATCAGGTGGAGAATAAGAACGGGGGATCGATTTGGTAGCTGTAAAAGTGGTGTGTGGAGGGATGAGGCTTTTATTTAAAAATTATGAGTATGAATTGGCTTGAGTTGAGAGGAAACTTTTGAAACTGATTATTTCAGTCTCTGTTCTGTGAGGTGGATGGTGGGGTGGAGATTTGTCTCTATCAAAAGGCGTATAAGGTGTTCTTCCATCCACCAGCCTGCAGATCACTTTTTGGGCAAGGTGTAGCACTTGCTTAGCCCCCAATCAGGGTCATGTGAAGCCATGGGAGCAGGTGGTGAATGATCAGCTGGTGCGTATCACAGATCCTGGTTATGTGACCATCTGAAGAGTATTGATAATGGCTGGGGCCACCTGTCTTGTAGTAAAGACACTACCGAGAAGAAGGCAATGGTAAACCACTTTTGTAGAAAAAATTGTCAAGAACAATCATGGTCATGAAAAGATCATGATCTCCCATGTCATTAGGCACAGCACATAACAAATGAATGCTGTGTGAGAGCTTTCCTCCTGTAAAAGTTCAATAAGCCCTGCATAGTCAACTGGGCACATCTGTAAGTGTGTTGAATTTCAAATGTTCATAACAATGTTCATATTTCTATCCTTAATTGTCATCTTTTCACTTTGAAAGATCTGGGATATTGGTGGACAGCCAAGGTTTCGAAGTATGTGGGAGCGTTATTGCAGAGGAGTAAATGCAGTTGTGTAAGTATATCTTGCACTTCTTTTGCTACATTTCAGGAGCCAATTGCATAGGTCTTTCAGTTGTGATTGAGAAATCATTAAGACCAGTGCAAGGGATTGAACATGCTGGTGATTTTAATAAAACCTTGCCATTTCTTAAATTAAACCTCTGCTCAGATCCTTATTATCAGTGGTCTTTGAAGTTATGGTTACAGATGAATGTAATGTTCTCAGTACCTGCATAATGGCATTTCAGCAGGTCTGCAGACACTGTTGAAATTTCAATGTAAATTTATTATAAAAGTACATGCAGTATATTTCTCTTGAGAGTGTACACAGTAAATCCAAGAGCCATGATAGAATCCATGAAAGATTGTATCCAGCAGGATGAGCAAACAACTAATGTGCAAAAGACAAACTGTGCAAATATAAAAGAAAATGGATAAATAAGCAGAAATAGTAAAATACTCAAAATTTGAGGAAACTTGTTGAGCATTTACAGCAAGCTATTAATTTGTTATCACCAGTCCACTATTACAAACTATACTGATTGCTGGACATTTCATGTAGAAAATTTTGCTTTCCCATTTTGGCTGCATTGTTAAATGTTCTTTTAAAGGATGAGTTACCAAGCTACCCAAAGTTGTGAGAAGATCACCCTTTGCCAACTCCCTACATTACACTAAACAAGTGACGCTCGTGTTACAGTCATTTGAGTTACAGGAACTTCCCTATTAGAATTCACAAATTGCTAACCAAAATTTGAGATATGAATAAAATCACTCTCATAGGATTTGTTTGGAGAATAGTGTGGGGAGCGGGGTTGATTAAATCAGCACTTTTTATTTTAATTCCCATTTGATCATGTGTACATGACTGGCTTTTGGTTACATAAAATAGCAACCGTTTCCTAGGAGCACAAATTCCTCATGATGTTATAAAATTGCAGCAGTAGCAATCTTCAGTTGGTTGCATAAATAGAATACTAAGGAACTTGTTATTTTTTTTTCTTGATGCTTTTTTTTGCTAAAGTATATACCAAATTCATCAGAGGTAAACCAGGTGGATGTGAGATAGATGAAATTTGCAAAGACATTACTTCACTTAAGTTAAGATTTACATGACACAACCAGTCAAACTTTACTGAATAAAACTCCAGTCTTGAACCTTTAACATTCACATCTTTTAAAAGATTCCAGAAAAAGATGGAAACATTCTTGCTAGTTTGATAATTTGAGAAGGCATGTATTATAATCCATTTGAACCTCAGGAACTTTGTCAATGAGCTTAAAGGTAATTGGGTATCTTAATAGAATTCATAAAGGAGAAAAAGATATAATGTTTGGCAATACAATTGTCAGGAAGTTCCAAAGGATTTCTAGGTTGATTAACAGAGTTTAATCCTTACATGTATAGATGTAAGACTAATGCAATAGGTGTACTATAAAGATTTCCAAACTGTCTTCCATAAAATGCCAAATAAATAGGTCAAAGCATGTGGGGTCAAGAGTACATAGAATAGGAAACTAACTGGCTTCAGGACAATAATGAGTAAAAGGACTCCTCCTTTGGTGGGAGAAGCTGAGAGGTGGTGTACCACAAGAATCAGTGCTGACACCACTTTTTAAATAACTTATTAATGGCCATGTTATTTAATGTTCCCATCTGTTTTGTAATGCTGTGTATTTTTATCATTGCTAAATTTTAGAAATTTGGCTTTCTAACCCATCTTTGAAATAGTTGTAAATAGCTGATTGCAGTTGTGATCCCAGTTTGGATTTTAATGGGACACTAGTAAGTTTGAGTAACCTGCTTGTTACCCTATCAGTCTGTATTACTCAGCTAATTTTCTAAAGAGGGTTAAGTTCCTTCAGCCTCAACATTACTTTTCTGATTGCTTGGGACTTGATCAAAAATGTAAGTGATATCTTTAAATATTACTCAATTGGATTCATCAAGAATGACTTGCCTTTTACAAATATATAGTTGCTGTCTGATCAGGTGACTAACTTTGCTTGCTTCATTTTTAAATATAGATCTGTGATGGTCCAATATCAATTGAGCATGCTCACCTATACTTGTTTATTCCCACAGTTGCAATATATTACAATATACACCTTACAATTACTGGAAAAAGGCAATTAGGTTTCTTAAGATTATTTAGTTTTAGGCATCTGAATGTTGGAGACTTAATAATACATGGTGGAATTAACTGAGGGACATGTTATTTTAGATCTGATCATGTTAAATGAGATAGGATTGAACAGCTAATAAAGTATTTTTTGGAGAAGGGTAATCAGTATATAGTTCTGAAACTTAAACTTGGATTACAGAACTGAAAGGTGTGAAGACACAGCTTCAAATGGCCTGGGTAACTGAAGTATTGAATAGCTTTTTAAAAAAAAAATAAGTATGCAATTGAGGCAGATGCTGTAAGGAGCCATCTGTAGTTAACAGAATTAAAGTGAGGGTTCTATCAAATTGAAGAAAAAATTAGTATTGCAATGGTTAATAGTGAAGATCAGGATTTTTGAAAACAGTAGAGTGCCCTAAGTAAAACGGCAGAAAATAGATTACTGTCAAAAATAAGAGCCAACTTCTTGAAGTTCATAGAAAGTAGTTGAATTGCTAAGGTAAACTTTCTTTCCTTTGAGGTGAAACTGGAGAATTAGCAATGGGAAATATGGAAATGGCAGTGACTTTTGAGAAGTATTTTCTATTCCATAGGATTAGTGGCTAGCAATTTACCTTTGAATGAGAAAATCTACAGTAAATGACGGAGGAGCTTGAAACAGTCCCAGTTATGAGAAAAGGTACAATGCAAACCAACATCATTTAACATGGACAGACAATTAGTCAAACACAATGATTGGTAAACTATAGTTAATTTCCACAAAGATCAATTATTTGCAATCGATATTAGTATACTTGGATAAAGGGGCTATATGTTGTGGCTGACAAGTGAGAAAGAGTTGAAAATTATTTTTATGGAATGCTGAAATTGCTCACTGGTAACCGCTGGTGTTATAGTAGTATCTTTTCAAATGCCAAAATTTTAAAAGAAAGCTTGCTTTTAAGCTAGTACAATATTGTACTTCATGTGCTCATTGTATAAATATTTAATGGAAATCAGTAACCAATAATGTATTTTATAATGAATATAATGTACTTTATAATAAAATCAAATATGTACTGTGGTTTGGCTTACTCTACAGTAGATAGTCTGTTCCTCAGGGTGGAAATGTCAAATCCTGGATAATTTTGGTTTGAAGTGGAGGACAATTTAAAGGAAATTTGCAAGGCATGCTTTATTTTATCTAGCAGTGTGCTACTGGAAGCTGGTAGGACTGTAGCAATGTTTAAGGGCAGGTACCTGAACAAGCAGGGAACAGAGGGATGTCGACTATGTGTAGGCAGATGGGATTAGTTTTGATTAGTATCATGGTTGGGGCAGATGTGTGCTCAGCAGCCTGTTCCTGTGCTTTAAAGTTCAGGCAATAGATGGACAATCTATTTATGTTTGTTTGTTGTCTGAATATTAAGTTTACATGCCCACTTGCAGTATTACTCATTTTAATTTTAAAATAGACATGAAAGTAGTTGCATCTGGATTTCCTGCCATCCACAGGATGCTGATAACTTTTTTTTTATATAGAAAGCTAAGCTAAACTGCACCTAAGCCCAGCCTTTAAAACACACAAAACAGCATTTACAATCTGAACACAAGGCATTCTGCAGACGTTGGAAATACAGAACAACACACACACACACAGACACACACACACAGACACGCAGACACGCAGACACGCAGACACACAGACACACAGACACACAGACACACAGAGACACAGACACACAGACACACACACACAATGCTGGAGAAACTCAGCTGTTCAGGCAGCGTCTACGGAAATTAATAAATAGTTGACATTCCAGGCATAGACCCTTCTTCCCTCCTATTTTCCAGTGCTGATGAAGCCAGAATAAGAAGGTAGGAGGAGGGGAAGGAATACAAGCTAGGGGGTGATAGGTGAAGCCAGGTGAGTGGGGGAGGAGGGGATTAAGTTAGAAACTGGATGGTGGCAGGTGGAAAAGAAGGGTGGAGAAGAAGGAATCTAATGGGAGAGGAGAGTGGACCATAGGAGAAAGGGAAGGAGGAAGGGCACCAGGGGAAGGTGATAGGCAAGTGAGAAGAGGAGAGGTCAGAGGGAGGTAGAGTGGGCTACTGAAGAAGAGAGAAGGGGAAGGGGGAGAAATTAATAGGAAGTTTGAAAAATCGATATTCATGCCATCAGGTTGGAGGCCACCCAGATGTAATATGAGCTGTTGCTGTTCCAACCTGAGAGTGGCCTAATTATGGCAGTAGAGGAGTCTATGGACTGACATGTCAGAATGGGAATGGGGATTGGAATTAAAATGGTTTACCACCGGAAACTCCTGCTATTTGTGGATGAAGAGATTGTGCTCAGCAAAGCAGTCTTCCAATCTACGGATTAGCTGGTGAAGTGTTGCTTCATCTGGAAGGACTGTTTGGGACCCTGAATGCAGGTGAGGAAGGAGGTAAATGGGTAGGGTAACACTTCCACTTGCAGGAATAGTGCCTGGAGGGAGTTTAATGGGGAGGGACACATGGACAAAGGAATCACAAAGAAAATGATCTCTGCAGAAAGTGGAGGGTGGGGGGGGGGAGGTAAAGATTTGTTTGGTGGTAGGATCCTGTTGAAGATGGTGGAAGTTTCAGAGAAAGATGATGGATCGAGAGCCTCATGGGGTAGTAAGTGAGGACAAGAAGAATTCTATCCCTGTTAAGGTGGCAGGAAGATGGGGTGAGGGCTAGTGTCTGGGAAATGGAGGAGATGCAGGTGAGGATGGCATCAAATGTGGAGGAAGGGAAACCCAGTTGTTTGAAGGAGGAAATCTCTGATGTCCTGGAAGAAAAGCCTCATCCTGGAAACATGCAGTGGAGATGAAGGGACTAAGAAAAGGGAATAGCATATTGCAGGAGACAAGTTGGGAAGAGGTATATTCAACATACCCGTGGGAGTCAGTAATTTATAAAATATGTCCGCAGACAGTTTGTCTCCAGAGATGGAGTTAGAGAGATCAAGAAAGGGTAGAGGGATGTCAGAAATGGACCAAGTGAATTTAAGAGTAGGGTAGAAGTTGGATGGAAAGTGTTTGGCATGGGTGCATGAAGCAGCTCCAATGCAATCATCAACGTAGTGTGAGATGAGGTGCAACCTGAGGTCATTTCCACAGCAGCTCCATTACTTGAATACATTTTGTATATGGATCTTTGTTTTGGGTTGCAACTTGGAAGACTGCAAACAAGTGAAGTTCAAAGTAAATTTATTATCAAAGTACATGTGTGTCACCATAAACAAACTCTGAGATTGATTTTCTTGTGGGCATACTCAGTAAATCTATAGAATAATAACCATAACAATCAATGAAAGACAGTTCATCTTGGGTGTTCAGCCAGATTGCAGAAGACAAACTGCAAATAGAAAAATGAAATAATAATAAATCAGCAATAAATATCAAGAGCATTAGATGATGAGTCCTTAGGTTGTGGGAATATTTCAATGATGGAGCAAGCGAAGTTGACTGAGATTATCTCCGTTGATGATTGAGGGGTAGTAACTGTTCTTAAATCTGGTGGTGAGAGTCTTGAGGCTCCAGTACCTTCTTACAGATGGCAATAGCGAGAAGAGAGCATGTTCTGGGTGGTGAGGGTCTCTGACGTTGGATGCTGTTTACCTGCAACACTGTTTCATGCAGATGTTCTCACTGATCGGGAGGGCTTTAGCTGTGATGTACTGGGCCATATCCACTACTTTTTATAGGATTTTCTGTTCAACGGCATTGGTGTTTCTATTCCAGGTTGTGATGCAGCCAGTCAATATACTGTCCACTACACATTCATAGAAGTCACATTAGATGTCACGCTGAATCTCCGCAAACTCCTAAGGAAGTAAAGGCGTTGCTGTGCTTTCTTCATAAATGCATTTGGAATTTAAAGTTTTTCTCTCTCTCTCTCTCACTCTCTGATCCTCTAATGAGGATTGGCTCATGGATCTCTAGTTTCCTTCTCCTGAAATCAATTAGACTCCTTCTCCCCAGAGATGTGAAGGCTCTGAATGATTTTGTGGAGACCCACTTGTCTACAGCTGTTTTAATAAAGTCCTCCGCAACCATTGTGTATTCATTCAGATCCACTTATGATTTCTTGAACATGGCCCTGTCCACTGACTCAAGACAATTCCATAGCCGTTGCTCTGCCTCCCTTGACCACCTCTTTGTTGTCCTAATCTCTGGACCCTCTGCCATTATTCAGGTAGAAGGACAGCCAAGTGATCCGCTTTACTGTAATACGGTTTGGCATGGAATGGTAGGCATTGCTTATCTTAGTATAATAGTGGTCTATTATGTTGAGACCTCTGGTACTACAGGTTATATGCTGATGGTAATTTGGTCGAGATTTCTTCAAACAAGCCTGGTTGAAGTTCCTGACAGTGATTTGAAATGTGACTGTTTCATGTTTGGAGACGGCATCATGCAGTATCACAAGCACATGATTATAGTTGGCCGCTGCCAGTTTATAAACTGCAGTCAGGATTACGGAGGAGAACTCCTAGGTAAATAGAACGGATAGGGAGCTAGGAAGGGAGTTGAGAAAAAGGACTGCAAAGGTAGTAATCTCGGGATTACTGCCTGTGCCACGCGACAGTGAGAATAGGAATGCGATGAGGTGGAGGATAAATGCATGGCTGAGGGATTGGAGCAGGAGGCAGGGATTCAAGTTTTTGGATCATTGGGACCTCTTTTGGCGCAGGCGTGACCTGTACAAAAAGGACGGGTTACACTTGAATCCTAGAGGGACCAATATCCTGGCAGGGAGATTAGCGAGGGCTACTGAGGTGACTTTAAACTAGAATGGTTGGGGGGTGGGAATCAAATTAAAGAGGCTAGGCGAGAGGAGGTTAGTTCACAACAGGGGGATGAGAACCAGTGCAGAGAGACAGAGGGGTGTAAAGTGAGGGTAGAAGCAAAAAGTAGTAAGGAGAAAAGTAAAAGTGGCAGGCTGACAAATCCAGGGCAAGCATCAAAAAGGGCCACTTTTCAACATAATTGTATAAGGGCTAAGAGAGTTGTAAAAGAGCGCCTGAAGGCTTTGTGTGTCAATGCAAGGAGCATTTGTAACAAGGTGGATGAATTGAAAGTGCAGATCGTTATTAATGATTATGATATAGTTGGGATCACAGAGACATGGCTCCAGGGTGACCAAGGATGGGAGCTCAGGGATATTCAATATTCAGGAGGGATAGACATGAAAGAAAAGGAGATGGGGTGGCGTTGCTGGTTAAAGATGAGATTAACGCAATAGAAAGGAAGGACATAAGCCGGGAAGATGTGGAATCGATATGGGTAGAGCTGCGTAACACTGAGGGGCAGAAAACTCTGGTGGGAGTTGTGTACAGGCCACCTAACAGTAGTAGTGAGGTCGGAGATGGTATTAAACAGGAAATTAGAAATGTGTGCAATAAAGGAACAGCAGTTATAATGGGTGACTTCAATCTACATGTAGATTGGGTGAACCAAATTGGTAAAGGTGCTGAGGAAGAGGATTTCTTGGAATGTATGCGGGATGGTTTTTTGAACAAACATGTCGAGGAACCAACTAGAGAGCAGGCTATTCTAGACTGGGTTTTGAGCAATGAGGAAGGGTTAATTAGCAATCTTGTCGTGAGAGGCCCCTTGGATAAGAGTGACCATAATATGGTGGAATTCTTCATTAAGATGGAGAGTGACATAGTTAATTCAGAAACAAAGGTTCTGAACTTAGAGGGGTAACTTTGAAGGTATGAGACGTGAATTAGCTAAGATAGACTGGCAAATGACACTTAAAGGATTGATGGTGGATATGCAATGGCAAGCATTTAAGGATTGCATGGATGAACTACAACAATTGTTCATCCCAGTTTGGCAAAAGAATAAATCAAGGAAGGTAGTGCACCCATGGCTGATAAGAGAAATTAGGGATAGTATCAATTCCAAAGAAGAAGCATACAAATTAGCCAGAAAAAGTGGCTCACCTGAGGACTGGGAGAAATTCAGAGTTCAGCAGAGGAGGGCAAAGGGCTTAATTAGGAAGGGGAAAAAAGATTATGAGAGAAAACTGGCAGGGAACATAAAAACTGACTGTAGGAGCTTTTATAGATATGTGAAAAGAAAAAGATTGGTTAAGACAAATGTAGGTCCCCTACAGACAGAAACAGGTGAATTGATTATGGGGAGCAAGGACATGGCAGACCAATTGAATAATTACTTTGGTTCTGTCTTCACTAAGGAAGACATAAATAATCTTCCAGAAATAGTAGGGGACAGAGGGTCCAGTGAGATGGAGGAACTGAGCGAAATACATGTTAGTAGGGAAGTGGTGTTGGGTAAATTGAAGGGATTAAAGGCAGATAAATCCCCAGGGCCAGATGGTCTGCATCCCAGAGTGCTTAAGGAAGTAGCCCAAGAAATAGTGGATGCATTAGTGATAATTTTTCAAAACTTGTTAGATTCTGGACTAGTTCATGAGGATTGGAGGGTGGCTAATGTAACCCCACTTTTTAAAAAAGGAGGGAGAGAGAAACTGGGGAATTATAGACCGGTTAGCCTAACGTCGGTGGTGGGGAAACTGCTGGAGTCAGTTATCAAAGATGTGATAACAGCACATTTGGAAAGCGGTGAAATCATCGGACAAAGTCAGCATGGATTTGTGAAAGGAAAATCATGTCTGACGAATCTCATAGAATTTTTTGAGGATGTAACTAGTAGAGTGGATAGGGGAGAACCAGTGGATGTGGTATATTTGGATTTTCAAAAGGCTTTTGACAAGGAGATTAGTGTGCAAACTTAAAGCACACGGTATTGGGGGTAAGGTATTGATGTGGATAGAGAATTGGTTAGCAGACAGGAAGCAAAGAGTGGGAATAAACGGGACCTTTTCAGAATGGCAGGCGGTGACTAGTGGGGTACCGCAAGGCTCAGTGCTGGGACCCCAGTTGTTTACAATATATATTAATTATTGATGAGGGAATTAAATGCAGCATCTCCAAGTTTGCGGATGACACGAAGCTGGGCGGCAGTGTTAGCTGTGAGGAGGATGCTAAGAGGATGCAGGGTGACTTGGATAGGTTGGGTGAGTGGGCAAATTCATGGCAGATGCAATTTAATGTGGATAAATGTGAAGTTATCCACTTTGGTGGCAAAAATAGGAAAACAGATTATTATCTGAATGGTGGCCGATTAGGAAAAGGGGAGGTGCAACGAGACCTGGGTGTCATTATACACCAGTCATTGAAAGTGGGCATGCAGGTACAGCAGGCGGTGAAAAAGGCAAATGGTATGCTGGCATTTATAGCGAGAGGATTCGAGTACAGGAGCAGGGAGGTACTACTGCAGTTGTACAAGGCCTTGGTGAGACCACACCTGGAGTATTGTGTGCAGTTTTAGTCCCCTAATCTGAGGAAAGACATCCTTGCCATAGAGGGAGTACAAAGAAGGTTCACCAGATTGATTCCTGGGATGGCAGGACTTTCATATGAAGAAAGACTGGATGAACTGGACTTGTACTCGTTGGAATTTAGAAGATTGAGGGGGGAGCTGATTGAAATGTATAAAATCCTAAAGGGATTGGACAGGCTAGATGCAGGAAGATTGTTCCCGATGTTGGGGAAGTCCAGAATGAGGGGTCACAGTTTGAGGATAAAGGGGAAGCCTTTTAGGACCGAGATGAGGAAAAACTTCTTCACACAGAGAGTGGTGAATCTGTGGAATTCTCTGCCACAGGAAACAGTTGAG
Organism: Mobula hypostoma; assembly: GCF_963921235.1. Lineage (NCBI taxonomy): Eukaryota > Metazoa > Chordata > Chondrichthyes > Myliobatiformes > Myliobatidae > Mobula > Mobula hypostoma. The sequence goes on from NC_086111.1 coordinate 25,038,581, forward strand.
GCCAGTTCATTGGCTATATTTAAGATGGAGTTAGATATGGCCCTTGTGGCTACAGGGGTCGGGGGTATGGAGGGAAGGCTGGTGCAGGGTTCTGAGTTGGATGATCAGCCATGATCATAATAAATGGTGGTGCAGGCTCGAAGGGCCGAATGGCCTACTGCTGCTCCTATTTTTTATGTTTCTATGGCACTGTAAATGACTTAAGCCATTGTCATGTATAATCTAATCAAAATATAGTTGATTACTTGTGTAGAGTAAATAATGTGCTGTCTTTCTTTTCAAAGTTACATGGTAGATGCTGCAGACCGTGATAAAATAGAGGCTTCTAGAAATGAACTTCACAATCTGTTAGACAAACCACAGCTCCAAGGAATCCCTGTGAGTACTTGAATATATAACACTACTCCAATTTGCAATCTGTGTTTTGCGTTTAGTTTTAATATTTAATGTATTTAAACCTTTATTGTAAAAAAAAGTATATAATTTTAAATTTGTCAAATGCACCTGACATGTAAAGTGCATGCAACAAGCTCAATGGATTTTCATTCAAATTTCACTTCAAGTTAGAAATGAAAAATTCTTCAGAAATTGTGATTCTTAAATTTCAACAATCTTTTCACTGATTGAGGTGAACTTGGGGGAGCTTGCTACAATGTTTGTGGCCTTGGTAGTCAAAAGGTTATAAATGCTCACCTCAGAGCAGAAATATTCACATTGTCTTCTGTTTGAACCAATATTTAGGAGTTGTGAAGAGTGTTAATGGTTGTGTGAAATTCTGAAAATGTCAAGAAAATATAAGTAAGGAGATTGATAGTGTCTTAATAGAAGCGGGTGAATCTCTGGCATTAATGTATCCCTAATGCACAAGATGGAGTAGTCCAGCATGAGATGATAAATAATAGCTTGCAGTAAGCAGCAGCCAACGGTTGGGAAATTAACTTGCTTTGTGAGACTCAGTCACAGAGGCCTTATTAATTGGGAGGTAGCTATTTGGTTGTAGTGAGATGAGAAATGAGGGTTCAACCTAAAACATCTTCCAACTGCATCCAAGGCCTCTGACAGGCTGCGGAGCTACTGTTACTATGGTAATAAGAGATAACTAGAGACCTGTTCTAAAATAGCAAAATACCTGTGTGAGGTCTCAGGAAGAAATTGGGTACTTTTATTATTTGCCAGGAGCTCTCAATTCAATGTTCCTCTATCTAATTGAGACTCAGTCCCAGTAACATTATAATACACAATTAATGTGGCAAACAGAGGTGAGGCTGTATTGTAAGTATTAGTCCTGCCGCAACACGCAGAAGATGGTTGAAGTGACCAAGACTGGACCATTTGAAGGTTTCCTTATTGGAGGAAAACAGGAGTAGGAGAGAGCCAAGGTGGAGGCCAGAACAGCAGGAGTACCTGGCATTGCAGAGGCCTTGGGAGTAATGCACAAAATGCGACCCTCAAGCTCAACAAAGGGAAGTCATAAATCTAACAGAGAGTGACGTTTCTTGAAGGGTAATGTTCTGTGTAATGTGATGCTAATATGTTTTGCAATTGTGTAGCTTGTGACAGTTGTTAGTCGTGTGACCCAAATACAAGTGTGAGCAGGCATAGTGGGGTGATCCTTCAGTATGCTTTATGCTACACTGATATTAATTTTACTCCCAGTAGGGTTGGTGCGTAAGTGTAGGGAACATTGGAGTTGCTGGATGTGGGTCAGCTGGAGTAAAACAATTGAAACCAGTTGAGGGTTTAGAATGATTCTAGTCATTGCTTAGCATCGACTTTTCTCATCTACTGGTGAATTTATAGTGCTTTATAACACTTGACTGTGGTTAGATGAAAATGGAAGATGCTGACATAGGACTGGATCATCTGACTTTACATCAGTTCATCAGGCATCTTGCAGCTGTGACAAATTCTGCACTGACTGGCGACCTGGAAGTTTATATGATTGGTCTTTGCATCAATGTGCTGGTAGTGCAGTTTCTTTCACATGATTGACAGTGAAACGTCAGTGGTATTTCTGTGCTGTGCCATTGTCTGGGGTGAAGTTAACCCCATTTACCCTTGCACTATCTTCTCCCTCCTTTCATTGAAATAACATGCCTGAGGAATGCTATTGAATTTCCATGTCAATCATGTCAGGAAAAATTGATGACAATAATGGGATTATTTGCCACCACTTTTATTCCCAGTTGGAAGTGGCAAGATCACTTAAACTGGCTAGCTTCCAGCCATCTTGCCAGCAAAGCCAGCCATTGTTTGCCATGCTACTGATTCTCTGCGGGCCCCCCACCATTGAGGGATCTAGCAAAACCCTACAGCTGAAAAAGAAATTGAAGTCAGCTACAATCTTCTTCGACAAAATGCTTTTGCCTTGTTGGTTAGTACTTTGAACAAGCAATTAGATGGGTGCAGCGTGCTTATAAAGTTCAGTTTCCCCCATTTTTACTCACTGTTAATGACTTCCTGCTTTTCAGCTGTATGGCTGTGCACAAAATAAAGTACTTTGTGGGCTAGATCCCTGAATGATAGAGGTGAGCCTGGATCTTCCAGCTTCCACTGGCGCAGTGATAGAGGGCTGGGTTTGCTGGTGAACTGGCAGTCAGAAGGTGACTGGTTTGGTGGTCAGCAAGTTACTCTTATTTTGTCTTCCAACTAAAAGTGAAAATATGCTGGTGAAAAGTCCCTTAGTTGGTCATTGGGTCAGATGATCCTACACATGATTCAATGATTTCTAGACTTACATTTAGTTTGGAATAATTGTAGTGTGCCTTATGGAACAGCAGAGGTTGCTGTATGTCAGGCAGGTTTTGAGTAATTGCAGCTTCCATTTAGGCATTACTGTTCGGATTTTTCTTTTGGTTTAGGTGCTAACATTATCCAATGCTTTTGAATTCATGCGTTTATGAAATATTGGTTTTTGTGCCCACTGGGGCTCACCAGGTTACAGACAACTTGCAGAAATCTGACATTATGCAAACTCTCCCATAAATATTTAAAGTGCTTTTCAAGACAGAAAAGTTAGGTTCAGAACTATAAAATTTTTTGAATTATGGAATAGGGTTAGCAGTTAATTCAAAATAGAACCCATCTTTAGAAAAAGATCTGTTTCCATGTAACCTCAAGGCAGTATTTAAATAGGTACATTGTTTTGAAGAACATGCCACCTGGTATGAAGCAGCAGCTACCGGACAGATCTGCTTTCTAAACTGACTTTCTAATCTCAAGTGCTTGTCTAAAGTACTTTATCAAACAATGCAACATTCATTGATAGAGTCAGTGTAATATGGCCTGGAAAAAGCCCTTTGCCTCAATGGGTCCATGACAGCCACAGCAGCCTCTCTGCTAGTCCTAGTTTGGCCGATAACCCTTCAAGCCCAACCCCTCCATGTACCTTTCCAAATGCTCCATAAATGTTGCCTTTGTACCTGCCCCAATCACTTCATCTGGCAGCTCATTCCATGTACTCACTGCCTTCTATGTAAAGAAGTTACCTTTCAGTTCTCTTTTAAATCTCTCCCCTCTTGTATCTGTGTCTTCTAGTTTTGGACTCCCAACCCTGGGACAAAGTCTGTGATCTTTCACCTTGTCCACTTCCCTCATTTTATAAACTCTCATAAGGGTGCCCCCTCAACTCTCAAAGGTTCCAAGGAATAAAGATGCAGCATGGCCAACCTCCTTCCTATAACTCAGTGCAGGTAGCATCTTTGTTAATCTCTCTGCACTCACTTCAGCTTGACATTGACTTTTCTATAACAGGATGACCAAAACGGTGCACAATACCCTATGTGTGGTCTCATCTAAAATTTGTATCACTGCAGCATAATGTCCCTACTTCTAAACTCAGTACCCTGACTGAAGGCCAGCATGCTAAGCACCTTCTTCACCACGCTGACTACCTTCAGTGAACTGTTCCACAACACTTATCAGTGTTCAATGTACATGTCTTAAACCCTGGTTTGACTGCCCAAAACGCATCACCTCACAGTTAGTCATAGAAAACTACTGCGTAGAAGTAAGCCCTTCAGCCCATCTGGTCTGTGCCAAACCATTTGAACTGCCTAGTCCCATTGACCTGCACCCTGACCTCCATACCCCTCCTATCAATGTACCTATCCAAACTTCTCTCGAATGTTGAAATTGAAATCGCATCCACCACTTGTACTGGCAGTTTGTTCCACACTCTCACCACCACCTGAGTGAAGAAGTTTCCCCTCACGTTCCTCTTAAACATTTCACCTTTCGTCCTTAACCCATGACCTCTAGTTGTAGTTCCACCCATCCTCAGTGGAAAAAGCCTGCTTGTATTTACATTATCTATACCCCTCATAATTTATAACCTTATAACTTTATCTATACCCCTCTATCAAATCTTCCCTCAATCTTCTATGCCCTAGCAAGTAAAGATCTAACCTATTCAATCTTTTCTTATAACTCTGGTCCTCCAGTCCAGTCAACATCCTTGTAAATTTTCTCTGTACTCTTTCAACCTTGTTTACACCCTTCTTGTAGGTAGGTGACTGAAACTGCACAGAATACTCTAAATTAGTCCTCACCAACGCCTTATGCAACTTCAACATAAGATCCCAACTCCTGTATTCAATACTTTAATCTATGAAGGCCAACGTGCCAAAAGTTTTCTGTACGATCCTGTTTACTTGTGATGCCACTTTCAATGAATTAAGGACCTGTATTCCTAGATCCCTTTGTTCCACCGCACTCCTCAGCCCTTAGGATTCTCCCTCACCTTGCCTGCTAAAGCAACCTTATGCTTTCTTTTAGCCCTCCGATTTCTTTCTCTTCCATTTCTTGTACTCCTGAAGTGCCTCATTTGTTCTTACTTGCCTATACATGCTATGCACCTTTTTTCCCCCCCCTTAACCAGGCCTCAATATCCCTGAAACCAAGGTTCCCTAAACCTGTTATCCATGCCTTTTTTTCTGACAGGCACATACAAGCCTTCTGCTCTCAAAATTTTTCTTAGAGGCCTCCCACTTATCAAGTACACCTTTGCCAGAAAGCAGTCTGTCCCAGTCCCCGGATTCTTTCTGATATCATCAAAATAGGCATTTCTGTGATTTCGAATCTCAGCTCTTTTCCTTTTCCATAATTACCTTGAAACTAATGGCATTATGGTCACTAGATGCTCCAAAAAATGCATTTAAATGTCCAGATAGTCTACTTTTGTGTTGTTCAGTGAATGGTATGCATTGTCCTATCACAAGGGATGGTGGCTCTGCTCCTTTGGTGCCTTTGGGAACCTTTTGCCTGTAGGAAGAAATCAAAGTCTGTATTTAACATTTCACCTGAAAGGTGGCAGCACTCTGTCAAAACTGAACTAATGTCAGCCGAATTATTTTTCCATCTTGCTGTTCTACGTGACTTTGGATCTTCATGATTAGAATGAGTGCTACCATTTAAGATATGACTGACCTGCATATTTCTGGTATATGTAAGCTTCACTTAATCACTTTTAAACCGTGGCACTTAGCAAAGCATCCCACAAGCAAACTTGAAAGGTCAAACTAAACTTGTACACGCTAATCCAAACATGAAACATGGTTAGTTATGTTGTTAGTAGCTGTGCATCATACAATGGTACTAAAGTATCCTATTGCAGCAACTATACTTAATTGTTGGATGAATGTACTACAACATCACTGTCCTCCATTGGAGGATTGATAATACCAAAATAGTTGCTTCTTGCAAAAGAATTTCCGTTTCAACAATAAGTAATTCAGTCGGCCACTCTGTCTGTAGGGTGGCACGATAGCGTAGTGGTTAGCACAGCGCTTTACAGTACAGGCAACTGGGCTCAATTCCTGCCTCTGCCTGTAAGGAGTTTGTACGTTCTCCCTGTGAACATGTGGGTTTCCTTCAGTTGCTTTGGTTTCCTCCCAAAGTTCAAAGATATACCAGTCTGTAGGTCAATTGGTCATTGTAAATTGTCCCATGATTAGGCTGGTCTTAAGATATAAGAGCAGATTTAGGACACTTGGCTCATTGAGTCTACACTGCCATTTCATCATGGCTGATCCATCTTCCCCCTCCCCCCTCTGCCTCAATCACCTGCCTCTTCCACCTTCCTCCTCGCCCCCCCCCCCATATCACCTTCATGACCTGACCAACCTCTGCCTTAAATATACTTAGACTTGGCCTTCACAGCTGCTTGTGGCAATTAATTCCACAGATTCACCACTCTCTGAAGAAATTCCTCCTCATCTTTGTTCTAAAAGGACGTCCCTCTATTCTGAGGCTCTGTCCTCTAGCCTTAGACTCTCCCACCATAGGAAACATCCTCTCCACATCCACTCTATCAAGGCTTCCAATAGGTTTCAATGAGATCACCCCTCATTCTTCTGAATTCTAGTGATGCAGGCCCAGGGCCATCAAATGTTCATATGACAATCTGTGTAATTGTGGAATGATTTTCGTGAACCCCCTTAGTACTGTCTGCGGTTTCAGCTCATTCTTTCTAACGTAAGGTCCCCAGAACTGCTCTCAATACTCCAAGTGAGGCCTCACCAATGCTTTATAAAGCCTCAACATTACATCCTTGCCTTTATATTCATCTCAAAATGAATGCTAACATCGCTTTTGCCTTTCACACCATGGACCCAGCCTGCACATTAACCTTTAGAGAATCCTGTACAAGGTCTCCAAGTCCCTTTACACATCAGATTTTTCTATTTTCTCTCCATTTAGAAAATAGTCAACCCTTTCATTTCTTCTACCAAGTGCATGCCCATACACTTCCTGACACTATTCCATCTGCCATTTCTGTCCTTTCAAATCAATGTGTATCCTTGGACATTAAGCTCCCAGCTATAATCTTCTTTCGGACATTATTCAGTGATGCCTACAACTTCGAACCTGATGTCAATCTGTAACTGTGCTACAAGTTCATCTACCTTATTACATATACTCCATGCATTGAAGTATAACACTTCCAGCCCAGTATTCAGCTTTTTTGATTTTGACCACCTTGTATGTTGCAACTCATCCTGTTGACTGTAATTGTGCCCTATCGTCTGCCTTGCTAGGAGTCTCACTACATATTGCCTCTATTTGTAAACCAGCTGCCTCATCTTCAGCACTATCACTCCGGTTTCCATCCACCTGCCAAATTAGTTTAAACCCACCTGAACAACTCTCACCAACCTGCCCACAAGGATATTAGACCCCCTCAGGTTAAGGTGTAACCTGTCCCTTTTGTACAGGAGGTACCTTTCCCAGAAGAGATTCCACTCATCCATAAATCTGAACACCTGCCCAATTGCACCAGTTCCTCAGCCGTGCATTCACCTGCCAAATCATCCTATTCTTGCCCTCACTGGCACATGGCACAAGCAGCAATCCAGATATTACTACCGTGGAGGTCCTGTTTCTCATCTATCTAGCTCCCTAAAATCTCTCTTCAGGATCTCCTCACGTTCTCTACCTGTGTCATTGGTGCCAATATGTACCAAAACTTCTGGCTGCTCACCCTCACCCTTGAGAATGCCATGGACCTAATCAAGACATCCCTGATCCTGGCACAAGGGAGGTAACGTACCACTGGGCGTCTCTTGTGCCTACAGAACCTTGTCTCTGTTCTCCTGACTATGGAGTTTCCTATCAACACTGCACTCTTCTTCATCTGTCTGCTCTTCTGAACTACAGCACCAGACTCGGTGCCAGAGACCCAGTCACTTCTCAATTCCCGATTAAATTGGGAATTGCTAGGCGGCTTGGCTTGAATGGCCGGTAGGGCCTATTCTGCACTGTATCTCTATCAATCAATAAGTAAATATTGGAGCATGAAACTATACTTGGCTGGGTTGAAATTACCAATGTAGATCATCCTTTGAAAAAAAATCCTTGTAAATTCTCAGGTTTTTTTTACACGAAAAGATGTCCTCCACAGGAAAAAAAACCCTTTTTATTGAAGTGTGTTATGTGACTGTACAGAATTTGTCCCCAAGAGATCCTATACTCTTCAATGTGATTTGAGTTAATTAGCAATAATAAAAGAATAGGCTGTGAACTTATGCATTGGACTCTGGTCATATTTTGCAAAATTAAATCCTCTACTGCCTTCAGGTTTTTGTGAAGATATCTGGAACCATTGCTGTACCCTTCAATTGAGAATTATCTATATCTTCTGCAAGCTTCTGTTGGCTTTAATTTGAAGTATGCAACTAATTACTTGTTAGCAAAGCCAGAGGTGTGTCCTTCAGTAATCAAATTAATTTTAAATTCTGTACTTGTGTGAGAAAAGCTATGCTAATCTTTTAGTTTTCAAGGTCAGGAATGGAAGTTTCATGCTGGAACACCAACTTCAAAATCTTTTATTTGTATTTGAGTTTGGATGTCATTCCAGTGCTACTTGAAGGGGCTATGCTGGTGCAGTTGGTTCGGCAATTTCTCTGAGCTATTTTTTAAATTTTTGCTATTGGGAGAGGCGGTTGTTCTTAAAATAAAGTAGGTTAACCATCATCCGAACTGGTGATTAAATGTTGATGTAGTGCTGCACCTGTTATATTGCTGCCTTTTCAATTTCTAATAACACAGTGAAACTACTGTATATTTCAGTGCTAACAGCAGTGCATTAGTCTGAACCCATAATGTTAAGTTGAACTAAGAGTTTGAAATGCCTGGGTTATGTTACAGATATTTTCAGATAGTTGAAACCATTGTACAGAAAGCACTGACAGTTCAGGATATAGACACTAGTGTACTATTTTCCGTAGCATGCAGTGAAGTTTTCAACCACTATTTTCATATCTGATATTCTGCATCTGTTATTGCTGAATCATGTAATATCATTTTTACAACATACTGCAGCCCAGTGTGGGTGTGGTATCTAATGTTGATGGTTAAGAGGCTGGTGTGGTATTTAATGTTAGTGGTTAAGAGGTGCAGTTGCCATTAGCTGGGAAAATCCCACAGTATAGCTGGTGTTTGAATTTGTATTGAATATTTGGACTTTCACTTGTCATTAAGTTGTTGTACACATTTTGTGTAACTTTTCTCATATGGGGAAAAAATCATTAAATTTAAACGAGTTGCGAAGTGCTTATGAAACTTCAGTAGCAGAGGTGAAGTTCTTATATTATTGAGTACCAGTATGAAAGTAACCAATGTAATTGGTATAATAGTGATGTGTAAATCTATTTTCATCTCCAAGTAAAAGCTATAATTGAGGTAAGAGATAAACATGTCTTAATGTATTGTTAAATTTGTTTTCAGGTCCTAGTTCTTGGAAATAAGAGAGATTTGCCAAATGCTTTGGATGAGAAACAGCTCATTGAAAAAATGTAAGTCGTTGTTCTGAATAATGGCACACCTTTTCCCCTGGTTCTTTACAGAACTTCAAAGCTGTATGTTTAATGGTGCTGGGAATTAAACCTGGGATGTAAACAATTATTTTGTGGTATCTGATTAAAATGGAAACAGAAGCTTAAATATCTCAATTATTCCAGCATATTCATTAAGTAAATAAATGGCAAAAACAAGTATAGCGAAATGAAGCTGGGAGGCAAGTTGGAGCTGCTCACTTCTGACAAGCAATTTCCAAATATTTTCCAATGTATACTTTAAATATTATGTGGGGAAAATAGCAGGGAAGGGTTTTAAATATGGAAAATATACTTGTCCTGTTGATTCTGAACTAATTGGAGTGCAAGCTGTCTTGGAACTTTCAGCATTTTTGTGATATTTTTATATAGAGGAACCATATTTTTGAAGACATTATCCAAAGCATTTCCTGCTTGTCTGGTGTGAATAGGTTAGAATGACACATGCTCTGGTAATTTTGAGTGGATAATCTCAAATCCTCAATTATCATTGCATCACACCTCATTTCACTTCAGCAAAATATTGCCAGTGAGTTGCCCCATCTGCTATGAAGCACTTGCTGCTTGGATTGTTACACTGGCTTTACACCAGCACGGTATTTGAATGGAACAAACGTGCGATGCAAAACCTCATGTTAATTCTGTTGCACATAGCTTGGCACCATTGATGCGAGTCTTGAAATAATCTTGGTATTGCACTTGTGTAGTGAGCTTTACTCAATAACAAAATTATTTGGCTTAAAAATTTCTCTAAGCACAGTACAGTATCATTCCATAGAACTAACAAGCATCTTGGTTAACCTTTTTATCTTAGAAAACTACTTGTGAAGTATGTACCAAAGCATCTTGCTAAAATAGTTAATTCATATTAAAATATTTTAGAAATGCCATATGCATTGTTTGTTTGCTGGCTGTATAATCAGTATTTGTGCAGCTATTTTTCTCAGACTCAAATGACTTTGTTATAATACAGAATTAATAACAGACTTTTTTCATATTCTAGTACTGTTCCTAAGAATCTAAAACTACTTGTACTTTCGTTTTCTTTTTTAATATTTACAATGAATCATAATATAGATTGAGTTATTGTTGAATACTAAACAGATATGAACATTTGAAATTTCTTATCTGACCAATCTGATACAGTAATCAGTTGTTACTGATGATTTCTTGAATTATGTAACTATTAGATTATTGATTACTAAGAATACTATTTATTTTATCATACAGTTTGGTTATTGGGAAGCAATGTTAAATACATGTTTAATAACTGGTGGAATGTAATTAAAATATTTCAGTGGTTAGTCCCTGAACTTCATAGCAAATTGTGTGCACTCATATCAATGCATTTTTGTAATTGTAGGAATCTGGCTGCTATTCAGGATAGAGAAATCTGCTGCTATTCAATTTCATGCAAAGAGAAGGATAATATAGGTAAGATTGTGCTTATTCCATTTTATATCAGTTAAGTTTGAAGCTGTTTGGAAAAATTGGCCTAAGGAGGAGGAAAAAACACTACTAGGGTGTACAGTATTAATTGGAACTTGTGTATGCTCATGTTACTAACTATTTGAACTAATCAGCATAGATTTGCAGTGGGTCGCTAATGCCTTACTACCATAGAATCCAAACTCTTGGGATCCTTTGTAGAATTTCGGAAGTGATTCAACTGAAAATGCAAATTGAAATCTTGGTTGGGTCTGCTGTAAAGATTTTGTGGTAATTTTACAGGCAAATCTTGGACTAAAATCAGTTTACATGATTAAATCTTGTCTTTTAGTATCCTTGTTAAAATATGAAAATTAAATTTCTTGGATATATTTTGTATGAAGTGGGAAAAGTAACATTTGTAGTTTGATTAATGTCAATGTAAGGAATTGAATGGGAATTAAAGACTGTCTCGAGGTTTTGTTTGAGATGAAGGAAGAATTTGAATTTATTTAGAATATTGAATGAAAAGCTGAGGCAAGTTGAAAAGCTGACTAGCGGTGACAAGGGTTTGAGTAAGTTTTGGCAGATATAGATGACTTTGCTGTGAAGTTTCTACATTTTGGAAGGGTGCATGCATTTAATCTATATGTATTGTATATTTAATTCTGTTGCACAGGATGGTCCTTTAGATGAAAATTTCATACTTTCGCTTTGGTGAACTTGCACACTCCAACAGTGGACTGATTCCACAACCTACTGATTCACTTTTCAAGACTTGAACTCATGTTTCTGATATCTATCTTTCTATTTTTGTTTATTATTTTGTTTTTTATTTGAACAATTTATCATCTTTTGCACATTTTCTAAAAAGCAAGACTTTCAGGGTAGTAATCTCTGGATTGCTGCCTGTGTCACATGCCAGTGAAGGTAAGAATAGGATGATATGGCAGGTGAATCCATGGCTGAAGAATTGGTGCAGGGAGCAAGGTTTCAGGTTTCTGGATCGTTGGGATCCTTTCTGGGGAAGGTATGACCTGTACAAAAAGGACAGGTTACACCTGAACCTGATGGGGACCAATATCCTTGCGGGTTGGTTTGCTAGAGTGGTTGGGGAGGGTTTAAACTAATTTGGCAGGGGGTGGGGGCCAAAGTGATAGGGCTGAAGATAAGGCATTTGTATATAACTAGATGCAGTGTGTCGTGAGACTGAGGAAAGACAGGCAGATTATTGGGCAGAATTGCAGTCAATAGGATGAGTTGCAACATAAAAAGCGAACAAAATATAAAGGGCAAATACAGGACTGGAGATGTTATATTTGAACATGTGCAGAGTATGGAATAAGGTAGATGAACTTGTAGTGCAGTTAAAGATTACCAGGTATGATGTTCTGGACATCACTGATTCATGGCTGGCAGAAGATCATATAGGACAGGCAGCTAGGCAGAGGGGGTGGGGTGGCTCTGGTTTAAAAAAAGAAATCAAATCCTTAGAAAGGCATGACATAGGATCAGTAGATGTAGAGTCCTTGTGGGTTAAGATATTGCAAGGGTAACAAGACCCTGATGGGAGTTATATGCAGGCCTCCAATCAGTAGCCAGGATGTGGGCTACAAATTACAGCAGGAGATAGAAAGGTATGTAGAAACAGCAATGTTGTGATAATCTTGGAGGATTTCAATATGCAGCTAGCTTGGGAAAATAAGGTTGGTGCTGAATCCCAAGATAGGGAATTTATAGAATGTTTATGCGATGGTTTTTTAGGGCAGCTTGTGGTTGAACCCACTATGGGAATTGGGAATGGTAATTCTGGATCGAGTGTTATATAATGACCAAAATTTGATGAGGGAGCTTAAGGTAAAGGCACCTGTAGGAGGCAGTGATCATAATATGATAGAATTCACCATGCTGTTTGAGAAGGAGAAGCAAACTTGGATGTGTCAGTAAAGGGAATTACAGAGGCATGAGAGAGGAGCTGGCTAAAGTTGATTGCAAGGGGGACCTTAGCAAGGATGACAGCAAAATGGCAATGGCTGGAGATTCTGGGGGCAATTCAGCAGGTACAGGATAGATACATACCAAAGATGAAATATTTTAAAGAGAGTGTGAAGCAACCATGGCTGACAAGGGAAGTAAGTAAGACAGTATAAAAACTAAAGAGAGGGCACATAATAGAGCAAATATTAGTGGGAATAAGAGGATTGCGAAGCTTTTGAAAACTAACAAGGTAACTAAAAAATCAATAAAGAGGAAAAAGATGAAATAGAAAGGTTAGCTAGCCAATATGAGAGGATACAAAGTTTATCAGCTATATAAAGAGTAAAAGAGACGAGTGGATATCGAACCACTGGAAAATGATGCTGGAGAGGTAGTAATGGGAGCAAAGAAATGGCAGACGTCCAGAAATATGAGTGTGTAGGGGCAGAAGTGAGTGGTGTTCCATTAAAGAAAGAAGTGCTCGGGAAACTGAAGAGTCTGACGGTCAATAAGTCACCTGGACTAGATCCCAGGGTTCCGAAAGAGGTAGCTGAAGAGATTGTGGAGGCATTAGTAATGATCTTTCAAGAATCAATAGATTCTGGAATGGTTCCAAAGGACTGGAAATTTGCAAATGTCTCCCCACTCTTCAAGAAGGGAGGGAGGCAGAGGAAAGGAAATTTGTAGGCCTGTTAGCCTGACTACAGTGGTTGAAAAGATGCTGGAGTCTATTATTAACGATGATGTTTCAGGGTACTTAGAAGTGCATGATAAAATAGGCTAAAGTCATCATGGTTTTCTAAAGGAGAAATCTTTGAGGAAATAATAGGCAGAATAGACAAAAGAGTGTTAGTGGATGTTGTTTATTTCGATTTTCAGAAGGCCTTTGCCAAGATGCCACACATGAGGCTGCTTAAAAGGATGAGAGCCCATGGTATTGCAGGAGAGGTACTTGCATGGATAGAAGACTGGCTGACGGGCAGGAAGCAAAGAGTGTGAATAAAGGGAGCCTTTTCTGATTGGCTGCTGGTGACTAGTGGTATGCTGCAGAACTGGTATTGGAACCACTTATCTTCACGTTATATGTCAATGATAATTGATGGCTTTGCGGCCAAGTTTGCGGATGATGCAAACGTGGGTGAAGGGGCAGGTAGTGTTGAGGAAGCAGGGAGGCTGCAGAAGGACTTAGACTGGGAGAATGGTCAAGGAAGTGGCAAGTGGAATATAATGCAGGGAAATGCATGGTCATACACTTCAGAAGAAATACAGGCATGGACTATTTTCTAAATGGGGAGAAAATTCAAAAATTAGAGGTTGAAAGGGCTTGGGAAGTCTTGTGCTGGATTCCCTAAAGATTAACTTGCAGGTTGGGTCGGTTGTAAAGAAGTAATTGCAATGTTAGCATTCATTGTGGGAAGACTAGAATATAAAAGCATGGATATAATGCTGAGGCTTTATAAGACATTAGTCAGACTGCACTTGGAGTTTTGTGAGCAGCTTTGGGCCCCTTATTTAAGAAAGGATGTGCTGATGTTTGAGAAAGTTGAGAGAAGATTCATGAGAATGACCCTAGGAATGAAAGGGTTAACATACGGCGGGGTGTTTGATGGCTCTCAGCCTGTTCTCGCTGGAGTTTAGAAGAATAAAGGGGATCTCATTGAAACAGAAGACTGCAACTAGCGGGGCACTGTCTACACCACCCCGAGCTACCTGCCGGCATAGTCATCATGTGGGAGCCCAAGCATGGGAGGATAAACCCTAGGCGCCCTCCCAAGAGTATGGTCAACACGCTCCTGGAAGATAGCAGCGCGGCTAATGTAGATGAACTGAACACACTGATGAGGGAGGGAGAGGGAGAAGTGGAGAGTCCGTCATCGTGCCTGACGCCGCCCCCCTAGGCCTGAGTTGACGTAGTAGTAGTAGCATTGAATCTTCTTGAACATTGAAAGACCTATTGGAGTGCACGTGGAGAGGATATTTGCTATAGTGGGGGAGTTCAGGACCTGAGGGCTCAGCTTTAAAATTGAGGGATGTCCATTTAGAACAGAAATGAAGAAAAATTTCTTTAGCCAGGTGGCGGCTGTGCAGGCCAAGGCATTGAATGTATTTAAGGCAGAGGTTCTTGATTAGTCAGGGTGTCAAAGGTTCTGGGGTATAGGCAGAAGAGTTCAGAGACATAATTTATCAGCCATGAAGGAATGGTAAAGCAGACTCAATGGCAGAATGGTGTAATTCTAATGTCTTATGGTCCGTCTTTGTGTGGAGATTTTCATTGATTCTGTTTTTTTATTTACTGTGAATACCCACAAGAAAATTAATCTCATGTATGTACTTCGATAATAAATTTACTTTGAATTTTGTGAAAACAGTTTTGCAAAAAAAAAAGCAATAATTGAAATGAGTGTTAGTCATATAATATAGCATTTGATCAGTATGGTTGTAATTTTAAAAATTTTAACTGAGTATGGTGGTTAAAAATCATCTGAGCATGATTACAGTACCATGATGTTTCCCATTGTCAGACAGATGTTTTGTTTAGAAGGTAAAAGGAGAGCCCAGTATCCAGGGTGCAGCATTGTTTCAGAGGCACCGTAACTATAATTACAAGGCACATTAACTGTGTCGTCAGGATGTAGGATGGTTGGTTATCCCCTCATGCATCATCTTGGTAAACTCTAGTTTTACTGGAACTTATCTAAGAGGTGATTCCTTTATATAAAAAAATAAACTGAATAAAATGCTTTATTACAACAATTCAACTTGCCACGTTCCTTTAGTATTATAATTTCCAGATAAAAGTTTAATTTGATAAATTATGTATTTATTGAGATTTAATTTATGACTTTTAATTTATTTAATGTATTAATTTATGAAGATATTTTTGTACAAAATTTCAAATGGCTTTACCAACTGGGGAAATGCCTGGAAAATTGCTGTCCTTTCCCAACTAAACTCATTAATGGTTAAAAATGAATTATTTATGTATATTGAGTGTTTTATGCTGACTTGGAAAAGGAATGTCAGATTGATGAGGATGGTGTGAATGGCAGTTCTGTGGGTGAGAGGCCAGACTGGTTCAAACTCACAGATAGATGACAGCTTGGATAACCATATGTTATAACAAGTTGTGTGCAGAAGAGCATCTCTAGGTGCACACCACATCAAACCTTGGTGTGGATGGGCTACAGCAACAAAAATCCTGACCGGGTTCCACTCCTGCACCAAATAAAGTAGCTACTGAATGTATAGCTAATTGTTACCAAAAAAGCTACATCTTCAAATAACTTACATTTTTGTTTTATCTTTTTAGATATCACTCTGCAATGGCTAATTCAGCATTCAAAATCTAGAAGGAGCTGAAATTTAATGCGAAAACCAATGTGTAAACAGCCACTGTCCTTCACTCATTATTCATTCTTCCTGGGATAACAAGCAGAAATACACTATTCTGAATATATTGAAATACTTAAAGTCCCTTGTGACGCATACCGTTGAAAAGTATGTTCTCATTGTGAGACAAACTTGCTTTACAAATGCTGTTATATAAAAATCATGATTGAGACAAATGTTGAAGTCAGTGATATAAAAGCACAAGGAAGAGCCAATGAAAATAATCATGCTTATTACTCAGCCTCGTGTTTGGAGTCAGCAGTATCACAAGTAATTTTTTTTTATATAGCTTTTATTGATCTCACACTATTAATGTCCTTACAAATGGCGTTATGGAGCATGTCGTGTTGCATCCCTCTGTGTTGGTGCTGTAGATATTTCAGTGTCACTAGGATTTTTTTTAAAAATGTTTACTGTCTCTGTATTTAAGACATGAACTTTTTTCAACAAGTAGCATATGTATGTTGTAGTTTGGGGCCATCACTTAAGTTTACTCAAGCTTTAATTGAAATTTATACTTTGGGTGTGCTGGTTGAATACACTGCTTCAACATTAAGAGTCTTGGCACTATTGGGCAACGTGAACTTCCTGTAAACGTGCATGCAAAACTTCCAATTATAAGATTGTAAATATTATGTGGAATTAGTTTACTTTTCTATTTAGTTGACTTGTGAATAATTGTGCTCTCCTCTCACTTCTGTTGAAATAAATGGAGTTAATGAGGGCATATTGTTGTCATGTCATTTGTTCAAGTATTTTCGATGAGGTGCAATGAAAATATGTTCAAGGGTAACTTTTAAAAATAGGGAACATTTGTATCAAAGGTCCCTGCTGTGTAATTTAATTTGAGTTTAATTTAACTCGTTTTTTTTTTAAGACTTGAGTTTTCCCTCCTTAGTTGAGCCGTTTTGAATATCCTGGTTTAAAATGACCAGTAGTGACATAGGAGCAGAATTAGACCATTTGGCCTGTCAACTGTGCTTTGAAATTCCATCATGGCTGATTTATTATCCTACTCAACCCCATTCTTTTGTCCTTCTGTAACCCTGGACACCCCTACTAATCAAGAACCTATCAATCTCTGTTTTAAATACATCCAATAACTGGGCCTCCACAGCTGATGGTAGCAATGAATTTCATGGATTCACTATCTTCTGGAAAAGAAATTCCCCCTGATCTCTGTTCAAAATGGTGTCCTTGTGCTCTGAGGCTGCAGCCTCCTGTCCAAGACACTCCCACTTTTGGAAGCTTTCCTTTCCAGATCTCCACAATTGATCATACAATCCCATTTACTGTAAATTGCTGCACAGTGTTGAACATTAGACCCAAGTAATCCCAAACCGCACTTGTGGATATGAATGAAGTTAGATCAAATTATGTACTTAAACTTGACAAAGCCTGAGTGCCAGATTTCCCATTGACTGCTGGAACTGAGCTAACGGATGTTGATCTCAGAAGTAAAATAATTAAACTGAAGTTGGTCTGGTTCTTCAGCTACCATCTATAGTTTTACAGCTCTTGGACTTGACTACATTTAAAATGACTTCAATAGCTCAGTTACCTGTAGGTCACCAGCTGAAGGTCATTAATGCTGGATTAACATGATTACATGTCTTTGCAACAAAATCTGGGCATACTAAATACAGCAAATACCCTAGACTGCCAGAAAAGTAACATACCAGCTTGCATCTTCTGGATGATGCTTAGAGCTACTGTGAAAGGTAGCAAAACTTAGTATGTATCATTTTGGGCAAAATGTGTATTTTAAATTCTGAAAAGATTCTGCACCATTGTGATTCTGCCCATGATATCTGGGTTGAAAATTTGGGTGTGAATCCTAGAGTTCTTGACATTTTGGCACCAAAATCGGAGTGCTGATGACAGCTATTGTCATTAGAATTAAGCATTTACTATTTAATTTAGCTGCGTGTTTAACATTTGTGTGCAATTATTTTGAAGGGCATAACTGATGCAATTAACTGTTTCTGATTGTATAATGTACCAACGGTATCACGAAAATCTAAGTCAAGTGAGTGTCAAATCTTTTTGTTTTAAAAAGAATAAAAACTGGCTTCTATCTGCGGATTGTCTGATCAAAGTATTCTAATCTCAAGGTGGGTAAATAATCATTATCTTAAACTCAGTGAAACACTTTTTTAAAAAAAAGTATTATGGAGCTGGATGACAACATCTGAGAAGTATCAGTCCTGAGGAAGGGTTTTGGCCCAAATGTCAGCTGTTTATTTCCCTCCACAGATGCTGTTTGACCTGCTGAGTTCCCCCAGCATTTTGTGCATTGCTACTGAAGTGTCTTGAGTTTCATATAGATTAGAGTAAGGCAATATACTTATCAAACAAGATTTTTAAAATATTCATTCCTGATCACTGAATCCGAGTTACTGCAGGGGAACATTTAAAATAATCCCAGAAAGCTGCTCTATCTGTTTAATCATATTTTGAACAGGGAGATGAAAGGGGATGTTGATTAATAATAACCTTCAGTCTCATTGGAAATGCTTTTCTGTATTCCATGGATTTAATCATTGTAATGTCGTGGCAGATAATCACATGATCAATTGTTCAGAAACAAGCAATTCCTAAGTGTTAAATGAGGGATTAGGACTTTACATGAATGTTCATTGCTTGAAATACCGTACTTTAAATCCACGCAAGTGTCTTTGGCCCTCTGCTTACAGTATTATCCACATCTGGTACTTCAGTGTCATTGTAAATACAAAACCTGAGTTGCTGTAGTGAGATCTGCGTGAATATGATCACAGCTGCAATCATTTAATCTTTCATGTTAATAGTTTGTTTGTGTGTGTGTGTGTGTGTGTGTGTGTGTGTGTGTGTGTGTGGGGGGGGGGGTGGTGGTGGTGGTTTTAACTTTAAGCTAACAAACTCATTCCTGTGAAGGAAGGCTGAAAAGTTATGTCATTACTGGAAAAGGTACCAAAAATTAAGAGGATTTTATTAAAGGGTTTGAATTATAAGGACAGGCTAGGATATTTTCCTCTGAGGGGTGGCTTTATGGAGGTTTATAAAATTCACGGGAGGCATAGTAGGTGTAAATAACCTAGGGTTCCTTATTGCTGTTATGTGAAGCGGCCGATCATGGTCTTTCCATGTCAGGATTGTTCTTGACAATTTTTTTCTACAAAGGGTGACCTGCAGGCCAGCGGAGAGAAGAAACGCCTTAAACTTCCTTTGGTGGAGACGCATCTCCACCCCGCCAACCCCTAGGGTCGG
The DNA here is from genome assembly GCF_963921235.1 of Mobula hypostoma. Taxonomy (NCBI): domain Eukaryota; kingdom Metazoa; phylum Chordata; class Chondrichthyes; order Myliobatiformes; family Myliobatidae; genus Mobula; species Mobula hypostoma. The sequence goes on from NC_086111.1 coordinate 25,057,957, forward strand.
GGCGTCTAAAACAAGAGTACATGGTTTAAAGCGAGAGGGGAAAGATTTAAAAGGCACTTGAGTGACAACTTTTTACATAGCAGCTGTGTGCATATGGAATGAGCAGCTGGAGGCCTCGTTAAAGAATATGAACACTTAGACATTGCCTATCGGTTTATTGGTGTAGGTTTGTGAGGACCGAAAGTGGTTAACAACTTTGGAAATTAAGGACACGGCTATATAGAACCTTAAAATTGAGATCTGTAAATAATGAGTCTGTGTTTAATTAATAAGCATTTAAAAATCAACTCACTTGACTTCACCTCAGTAAATTGCGATTTCGGCTACACCGCCTGAGTGGAAACAAGTGCAATGACTTCTTCATTACTAATGAAAGATGATTTCCGCAATATTAACCATGTTTGAAAATTCCTCTTCCTGGCCTCCAGTCATGTAATTGGACTGTCAGCATGCGTAAGCGTGCCGAGTTTGGGCACGTCCCGCAGCAGCAGGTATGTGTACAAAGGTGAGTGACGTCAGCAATTACCTGCTTCCCATTGGCCAGAAGGGGTGGGGGCGCCTTGATTTTAAATTGACTGGAACACAGGCCAATCCATGTTTAACGCGTCAGCATTCCGGCCAATCGGCAGGTGGTGGGAAGGCGGGGCGAGCGGCAGGAGGGCGGATGCTGGGCCTGCTAGGGGTCGGGCCCTCCGAGCAATGCTGTTGTGGTGTTGTTGATCCGATAATGCAATGGCGCTCGATAGTGCTGGGCCTCTTGCTGTTGAGGCTGGGTCTCCACCTCACGCTCTGGTTCCTCTTCGGCTTCGGGCCCAGCCTCGGATTCTACCAGAGCTTCGTGCCCTTTCGTTTCAGCTTCAGTATGGTGCGGCAGTCCGAGGGTCAGGCTGAGGCCCAAACCGCCAAGAAGCCGTCTTGGTTCGACCAGACTTGGGTGCGGGGACAGACTCCGGGTGGCCACTCCCTGGCAAGAGGGGACCCGATGGTGTGTAAAAGACAGTCTCCTTCTGCTTCCCGGCCTGCTGGGCCTGGCTACAATTTCCTGGATAGTTTTGGGGAGTACAGCCGCAAGTACAGCGCCTTTCCCGAGCCGCAGCGTCGCCGCATGAAGGAGGCCGCCCTGCGCATGTTCTACTTCGGCTATGAGAACTACATGGAGCACGCCTTCCCACAGGACGAGCTCAATCCCATCGACTGCCAGGGCAGGGGTCCTGATCGGGATAACCCGTAAGTCTGGAGGGCGTGGGCTGGGCAGTGGTCCGGAGAGGGTAAGGGTGATGTGTATGCTTAAGAGAAAGTGTAGAAGACGGGTTGGGTGAGCGGTTTCTGGGGAATACAGAATGAGATGAGCTAATACCTTGAGAAAATGGGGACGAGGTAGGTGATTGGGAATGATGTGTGGGGTGAGTTCAGGGGAGGATGAGATGGCAGGGCAGGTGTCTACGGAAAGGATGAGAGTGGTGTGGGTGGATGTCCAGGGAGGACAGGGTGAGTTGGGCAATTGTTTAAAACGGTACTTGAGGATCTGGGAAGCACAGATGGAATGGGGAGGAGTCTAGGGAGGAGTCGGGGTAGCCATATGGCTGAGGAGAGTTGGGAAGATAACCTACAAGATGGGGAAGGCGAATGGGTTAGGATGAGGTGAGAGCAGTCATGGTGAGGAAGTAGTGGAAGGCATCCTTGAATTTGATGGTGAGAGGTTTAAGGCGGGCGAGCTATAAAGTGGAGTATGATCATAATCAGTTTGGACTAGGAATGATGAGACTTGGCAGGAGTGAAGTAAATGTGATGGGTTGTGCATTGCTTGTGATGAGTTAGAGTTTTTGGGTACGTTGGACTAACAAATATTTTCAGAGTTATTAAAAATCTTTCTGAATAGGAGAAAACTTCTCCTTAGTCAAAGTAGACATCTTGTTAGCATCTTTTTTTTATCTTTTATTATCCATAAAGTGTTTTAATTGCTTTTCAATATTCCACGAAAGAAATTTGTAGGGATTAAATTCTAAGATCTCATAAACACAGAATGAATTACATGCTTTGTATTGTCATTTTACATCTGATAAAGGGCAAGTGAATAGCATTCCTAGTATTATCCATAGTTTTTTCTTTTGGATACTGATGTTTCTGCAGGTCATATAGATTTGATTTTAGAACTACAGTTGTCTATACTTGAGTTATTAATTACAATTTCAAAATTTGTAGTGTTACGTATTAGGTTGTTAGAAAAGGGCCAAGTAAATGTTTGCAGAAAACAGTACCAAAACAAAATAATGTAATTGCTGGAAATAACAGAAGATGAATAAAGGAGATGAAAGGACTTGTGGAGATGGAGGTAACTTTAACAGTTGTAGTGAACTGAATGAAATACAGATAAAAATTTGAAAATGAGATCCTCCGTTGGTCGTAGTTGACCATGGATATTGTGCCCAAGCTGTCTATGTGATATGCAAGCCAGGGCAGAGACAGTTACAGTTTGGCACCAACAGAGGCACAGGAGTCAGCCAATCAGCATTGAACTCGATGTAGGACTGCCTGAGGGACTCCATTTTTGGATTTTTACTCAGGGTTCACTCCCGAAGCTGTATCAATAAGTCGTTATAGCTCCAAGGCAGCGGAGGCTTGAGATCAGAGTTTTCCTTCTAGATGAGCTACCAACCATGGTTGATGAATCCCATTTGCCTGAAAGATTGGAAATAGGTTGGTTAAATTCAGATTGGTAGATAGTTACCAGTAGTCATCATGTGTTTAGGTTAAACATGAGATTCTACAGATGCTGGAATTCTTGAGCAACACACAAAATCCTGGAGAAATTCGGGAAGTCAGACAGCATCTACAAAGGGGAATGAACAGTTGATGTTTTGGGTTAATACCCTTCGTCTGGATTGGAAAGGAAGGGGAACCATCCAGAATAAGAAATGTGGGGAGGGAGTATAAACTGGTAGGTGTTAGGTGAGACCTGGGAAGGGGGATGAAGTAAGAAGCTGGGAGGGAGGAATCTGTTTTAGTTGGAATCAAAAGGGAGGGTGGCATTTCAATGTGACTTCTCATTGCCATTCTGACAAGTCTGGCCATGGCCACCTTTACTGCCATGATGAGGCCAAACTCAGGCTGGAGGAGCAACATTTCATTACTTGTGGGTTGCCTCCAACTTTATGGCATGAACATCGATTTCTCGAGCTTCCAGTAATTTCTCCCCTTCCTTCCTTCTCTTTTTCCATTTCCTATTCTGGTTACACTCTAATCCCTTTACTTCTTACTTGCCCATAATCTCGCTCTGGTTCGCCTCCTCCTTCCCCTTTTTTATCATGGAATACAGTGTCCTCTCTTCTGAGAGTCCTTCCACCCTTTATTTCTTCTGTCTCCCCTCCCAGCTTCTTATTTCATCCCTCCTGTTCTGCCTACTCACTTTCCCAAGAAGATTGTAAGTGGTGTGATATATCAAAGCATGGTTATGAACTTTAGAAAGTAGAGCAAAATGCTGTCCTTGAATAAACATTTTTAAATTATCAGTGTTATACAGGTATCTTGGCGCATTGGTTCATAAAACACAACAAATGTTTTCAGTGCATCCTGCAGTTAGAGAATATTTAGTTTGTTAATTTCTTGAGCACTAAGGGAATCACACAGAAAGGTGGACAATGTGTAAGCTCATACAGACATAGTCTACAGCCATCATCTATTTCTATTTTGAAATGCTCAGTAAGTCAACTATTAGCCATGGAGAGAGAAACATAAATTAACTTTCATGTCAATGACCTCTTATTTTAATTGAAAGAAGTTAGTTTTACTAGATAGCTGATACTGATATTATCGCTTTTGTGGTCAGTAAACCCCAACGTTCACCTTAGTTTGCATGAATGCGTCATTTGGTTCTTACCACATTATTTGAAAGAGAAAAATGCAAATTTCTTTCACATACTAAAAAAATACAAAATCTATAAATATGAGTTGACTGGGCTAGGTGCACTATGATATGGGAGCAAATATTTGCAGCTAGGCTTTTGTGCAGTAGATGCTGCAAAGAATTTTAATGTTTTTGTTAGAAAATATTACTTTTACTCAATTCAGCATCCTGGATGTCAGTTTTTTTAAACCTGTGTTGTTCTTTATTAAAGTTCAAGTTTAATTATCATTCAACCATACATGATTACCCATGAATATAGCCAAAGAAAATAGCTTTACTCTGGGGCCAAGGTGCAAAACACATTAACACGAGATTCTGCAGGTTCTGGAATTCCAAAGCAATACACACAAAATCCTGAAGGAACTCAGCAGGTCAGGAAAAGAATAAACAATCGACATTTTGGGCCAAGTCGCTTCTTCAGGACCAAGAAGGAAGGGGGAAGATACCAGAATAAAAAGGTGGGGGGGAGCGGAAGGAGGATAGGTTAGAAGGTAATAGGTGAAGCCTGGTGGATAGGAAAGCTAACGGGCTGGAGAGGAAGGAATCTGATAGGAGAGATGGGTGGACCATAGGAGAAAGGAAAGGAGGAAGGGACCCAGGGGGAGATGATAGGCAGGTGAGAAGAGATAAAGGGCTAGAGAGATAGGAATAGAAGAGGGGAAGGGGAAATTTTTTTTACAGGATGGAAAATTCAATATTCATGTAGGCTACTTAGATGGAATATGAGGTGTTGCTCCTCCATCTGGAGAGTGGCCTCATCATGGCAGAAGAGGAGGTCATGAACTAACATTTTGGGATGGGAATGGGGAAAGAAATTAAAATGCTTGGCCAATAGGTATTTCTGCTTTTGACGGATGGAGTGGAGGTGCTCGATAAAGTGGTCTCCCAACTTGCGCTGGGTCTCACCAATGTAGGAGGACACATGAGGAGCATCGGATACACTAGATGACCCCAGCAAATTTGCAGGTGAACTGCTGCCTCACCTGGAAGGACTGTGTAGAGCCCAGTAAGCTGGCAGGTAATGCACAGTACAAGGCAGGTAGAGCACATATAAGGTATCAGTAAAATAGAATCATGCAAAAATATAATCCAAGATCAAGTCTCATGAATGTTGCGGCAATCTGCAGTAGAACAGGATACGGCTCGTCTTCTGCTAAGCAAACACGGTGCGGGGGGGGGGGAGGTGGCGGCAGCACCAACTCCAGCTTGGATGCCACGCCACATTGCTTGTGGTGGAGCACACTGACTCCGACATCTCTTTCTTGAGCGGAGCTAAACAGGTGATACCCCAGCTTGGCCTCTTGTCCTCTCAATAACCAAGGCCACGCAACTCCCCCTCTGTCTACCGATGAGTTGGTGAATCAGACTTGCAGTATTCTACATTATTGATGTTCAACAGGGTCTTGCAATCAAAAGATGATCACTGGCTGTTAGACTGCACACTAACTCTTGTCTGATGCAGGCAGCAGCATGATTTGTACCAAGTCCAGTTTCTTCACCAATGACCAGCTCACTGATGGGCTAGAACTGCAGTACTTAAAGTTCTTAATGTCCAGAAGGGTCTTGCCAATCATAAAAATTACATTTATATAAAAAAAAGACTACAACACCTTTCATCAAAGTTGCTGGTGAACGCAGCAGGTCAGGCAGCATCTCTAGGAAGAGGTGCAGTCGACGTTTCAGGCCGAGACCCTTTGTCAGGACCGTTAGTCTTAACGAAGGGTCTCGGCCTGAAACGTCGACTGCACCTCTTCCTAGAGATGCTGCCTGACCTGCTGCGTTCACCAGCAACTTTGATGTGTGTTGCTTGAATTTCCAGCATCTGCAGAATTCCTCGTGTTTGCGGCTATAACTCCTTTGGTTGGCCTCAAAAAAACCATTGCGATGGAAAGTGACGCCATCTTACTGAATGTCAAATGAGTTCTGGCAATATAAATCAATTTTTTTTAAAAAGTCTAATTTCATCTGAAATAATCTAATGTTGTCCTCTGCATTATGCAGTCTGTCCTTGGGTTATGAACACGCAGTATATGGACATCCACACATATTGACAAACTTCCATAAATGTTATTCACTTCAAGTAAAACCAATCTTGGAAAACATACTTGTTTGCATTTAAAATCCTAACAGTTGGGCATCTTGTCATATAAGAATACAGGCTGCCAGTTTCATTACAGGTGGTCACTTAAGAGAGTAGTTTTGGAAGTTGATTAGCAAGTGTTTCCATTGATACCTGTATAATAGTATATTAATGACTTGGATGAGGGAATTAAATGCAGCATCTCCAAGTTTGCGGATGACACGAAGCTGGGTGGCAGTGTTAGCTGTGAGGAGGATGCTAAGAGGATGCAGAGTGACTTGGATAGGTTGGGTGAGTGGGCAAATTCATGGCAGATGCAATTTAATGTGGATAAATGTGAAGTTATCCACTTTGGTGGCAAAAATAGGAAAACAGATTATTATCTGAATGGTGGCCGATTAGAAAAAGGGGAGGTGCAACGAGACCTGGGTGTCATTATACACCAGTCATTGAAAGTGGGCATGCAGGTACAGCAGGCGGTGAAAAAGGCGAATGGTATGCTGGCATTTATAGCGAGAGGATTCAAGTACAGGAGCAGGGAGGTACTACTGCAGTTGTACAAGGCCTTGGTGAGACCACACCTGGAGTATTGTGTGCAGTTTTGGTCCCCTAATCTGAGGAAAGACATCCTTGCCATAGAGGGAGTACAAAGAAGGTTCACCAGATTGATTCCTGGGATGGCAGGACTTACATATGAAGAAAGACTGGATGAACTGGGCTTGTACTCGTTGGAATTTAGAAGATTGAGGGGGGATCTGATTGAAACGTATAAAATCCTAAAGGGATTGGACAGGCTAGATGCAGGAAGATTGTTCCCGATGTTGGGGAAGTCCAGAACAAGGGGTCACAGTTTGAGGATAAAGGGGAAGCCTTTTAGGACTGAGATGAGGAAAAACTTCTTCACACAGAGAGTGGTGAATCTGTGGAATTCTCTGCCACAGGAAACAGTTGAGGCCAGTTCATTGGCTATATTTAAGAGGGAGTTAGATATGGCCCTTGTGGCTACGGGTTCAGGGGGTATGGAGGGAAGGCTGGGGCGGGGTTCTGAGTTGGATGATCAGCCATGATCATAATAAATGGCGGTGTAGGCTCGAAGGGCCGAATGGCCTACTCCTGCACCTATTTTCTATGTTTCTATGTAAACATTGTAACATTCAACTTCACTATAAACACCAATGATTCAACCTCATCAAAGTCAGCCATTGAGTGGGACATCCAATTCTGTACCATTATAACGAGGTAGAAGGCAATAAATTTTCACTTTAATTTGCCCGCTTCAATACCATTCATTACAAAACCATGAAGGTGTGGTTACCATAGCAAATGATTTTGTTTATATTCCTAAGTTTGGATAAAGTCAACAATCTAGAAATCTGGAATCTGCTTTTATTGAAGTTGCAAAAAGACAGTGACTGGTTTCAATTGTTTTTCTAATTATTAAGCCTATTTTGGCATATTTAATTCAATTAATTTTCTCCCCATGATTCCATCAGAACTAAGGAGATTTATTCTCTTGCAACTTTTTGTGTGCATCATTTTTTAAGATCTCCTATTATGTGCTGGCAATTGGCCTTACCATTATCTTGTCGAATTCGAGAAACTAAGTAAGATATGATTATATGTTAACTGTCAATGGCATTCTTTTGTTTTGCAAAAAGTTAAAAATGGTACGTTTTAAGGTTTAAATGAATGAAGCCATCCATTAGCAAAAAAATAAGCATAAGGAATATTTACTTGTTTACTTAGTGATAAAGTGCAGAGTAAGCCCTTCAAGCTATGCTGGTCCAGCAACCCTGACAAACCCAGTTAATCCTGACCTCATCACAGGACAATTTACAATGACCAATTAACCCACTTAGATTGTGGGAAGAAACCGGATGACTCAGAGAAAACCCACGGGACGACGTGCGGAGACTTTACCGAACGGCACCAGTATTGCACTCTGAACTCTGGAATGCCCTGAGCTGTCATAGTGTTTTACTCACCACTATGCTACCGTGACATGGTTTTGGTGGATTGCTGGCTAAATGAGAAGAATTTACACAGATTGAGTTTGGTGAAATGGTTCTTGTTGAGCATAGATACTAATAATCCTTTGTAGCCCAGTTCTGTGCTCAGTATACAAAGTCTGGGATACAGCAGGTTAGAACTTAAAAAAAATATATATTTTCTATTAAGATTTTATGCTGTTACTGAGAGATATAAATCCATCCTCTGAGTCACCCCCCCACCCTGGACATTTTTGTTTTTCCCAAGTTCTGATGGCCCTCTCATCCCTTTACCTCCATGACTGTAATGATCTGCCATTCATCTCCCTCTGGTTCCACAACCTCTCCTTTTCTCCGTGGTCTACAGCCGCCTTCTCTCAGATTCCTCCTTTAGCTCTTTACCTATCACCTCCCAGCTTTTCACATCAAACCATCCTCCCCCAGATACTCACTTTCTCCCTCACCTGGTCTCAGATATCACCTTCCAGCTTGTATTCCAACCACCACTAGGCTTCTATCCTCCTCCTTTCCAGTCCTGATGAAGAGTCTCAGCCTGAAGTCTTGACTGTTTATTCCCCTCCATAGATGCTACCTAACCTGCTGAGTTCCTCCAGTGTAATGAGCAAAACGTTTCCATTGGAAAGTTTTGTTCATTATTGTTTTTGCAGCAGTAAATATAGGCTTAAAATATCATTTAACCAAATTAATAATTGGAATGCATGTGGAGATTTTAGAATATTTAAATTATTAAGTTATGCTCGTTAAGTTATGTAATATATTTCTTTCCTAGAAGAGATACTACTTAAAATTCAGGCAAAGTTACAAAGTATACTTTGTTCATTATTTGATGATAGTAGTGGTTCATGGACAAGATAGTGATATGAATGGTTTAAAGTTGTGAAGAAGTAGGAAACCTCACAACAGGAAATGCTGGAAGCATTCAATAAGTTGGTCAGAATCTATGGAGTGAATAAATGTGTTTACTTCTCAAGTGCAGACCTTTCATAAAATCTCCCATCTGAAGAATGATCCACATCTAATTTGCTGATTTTGTTGGTCTCTTTCTTTCCAGTGCTTACTGTTTTATTTCTTATTATTGATTTAGTTCTTTTCAAACCCACAACTGGAACGTTACCACAGAGCAACAGTAATTATTATTGACCATGTGCCATAACTTGAAAACCTAACTTTACACTGCCACATGTTGCTGTAAAGCAGTTGTATCAGGCAGCTATAGTAAAAAGCCTCAACAATTTGTTTGCAGTTCTACCGCAGGAAAGCAGCAAGCATTTGACTTCATTAAGGCACTTGTAGCTTGCATTTTAGTTCCATGTGAACCATGTGTGTTCTAATAGTGACCCTAAAGAACTCTCAAACCTCACATCGAGTGGTGTATATTATTGAATTGGGATACGTTTTACAAATTACTTTAAATTCATATCTTTATAGTTTAAGTTATTGCTGTTAGGCAACCTAATGAATTTATGCATGTCTTCAAGCACAAGTTATTAAATTTGCAGTTTAAAACCTTGTGTACAATTTCTTGTGTCCATTTTGCTCATTCTGAATGGGATCTGGTAACATTTTACTAGATCCCATTCACCATGATTGTAACAGAGTTCTCTTCTTCCATGTTAAAGATCTTTTATTCCTCTCTCTAACTTTACCCCCACCCCAATCTCTGAAGCACTTGCCGTGGCATTAGTGTATTTAGGTAACAGAAATGGACTTCATGCAGTTAAATGTCTTTTTAGTTGATAAATGACTCTGTGAACTAATTGAACATAGTGGACACAGCACTCTCTGTGTCACTTTAATACCAGCAGGGAGTTTTGATAATTTGGGTATCTCCATGAACATTTAATCAGATTTACAATAGATTCCAGTTAATTGGGACGCATTGGGACCAATACATTTTGGCTGGCACAATTAAGTGGCTGCCACAATTCAGAGGTACATTTAATATCAGAGAAATGTATACAATATACATCCTGAAATTCTTTTCTTCGCAAACATCCATGAGAACAGAGGAGTACCCCAAAGAATGAATGACAGTTAAGAACTCCAAAGCTCCCCAGCTCCCCCCTCCCATGTGTAAGCAGCAGCAAAGCAATGATCCGCCCTCCACCGAGCACTCAAGCGTACAGCAAAGCATCAGTAAAGACACAGACTTGCAGTACCCCAAAGATTATTTGTTCACCCAGTAATTAGGCATACCACAGTCTCTGTCTCTCTCCTTAACAAGAGAAAAAGAGGTCTCTCTATTTCATGGCGAGAGAGGAGACATTACAACCAACTCGTTGATTTATGATGTTAAAAGGTGAGGCTTTATGGAAACAGACATGCAAAGACAAACTGCCGTTTAACTGAGTAACAGATTTTGTACTTAAATGAAATACAAGTCAAATTAGAGCATTACAAATCCTACTACAGTACTATAAAGCTGTATATTTAGTTCCTAATATATATTGATGGAGGAATTAATCCAGTGTACGTTGCTGTGTTCTTTTGATTGCAAATGAACAAAATCGGTGCAGGTAATGGACTGCCTTCTTACAATGCATCTTCTGAATCTTCATGTTTATTATAACATTCAGGATGATTTCCCATACCTTCAAATTCTTTGTGGTCCCTAACTTGTTGAAGAAGTGAAATTGTTTCATTTGCACTCCCGGCTGTTTCTGGCATCTCCAAGTCTGAGTACTTGAAACTACAGTGAGCAAAACAGTTCTGAATTGTCTTACAACTTACTTCTTACTATCAGTGACAAAAAACACTGGTGTTTGAAAAGAGCCACATGTAACTGATGCAATTTAAAAAGTGTTTGCTTTAAGCACTGTGTAGTGTTTAACGGTCACATTCGTGCATATGGCTGACACTAGTTAGAAGCAGTTCAGTAAAAGTCTCCTGTCCCAATTTAAACAGCATAGTGTCCCAAACAAATGGAGGGAATCCTGGCTATTTTCTTGATTAGTTTTTGTATTTTAAGAGTAGTTCCAAATAAGCAGCTGCCCTGATTAACTGATGGCCCAATTAACCGGTATCCACTGTATTTCCATTCTAATCCCAATTTGAGTTATTTTGCTTTTGGAACTTGTAATTAATTTTGTTTTCCTTCTAGTTCAAACATAAACATTAATGATGTCCTTGGGAACTATTCTTTAACACTGATCGATGCACTTGATACCCTGGCGGTGAGTGACAGATGTTTGATTTAATAATTACTTTGCTCTGTGGGACTTTTCATTTTTATTGTGCATTCACCTTAGTTTTCCAATTTTCTTTGTTTTCCAGATACATTTTATACAGAATTTTATTGATATAGTTGTATGGAAAAACTATACTTCACACTTTATTATCATGAATTAAACTAGTACCATATGGAAAAAAACATTTGCTGGAAATCTATAAAGAAACATAAAATAGATGTACTGAGCAAGTCAGATAGCATCTGGAGGGGAAAAACACATTTAACGTTACACCTGTTGAAAAGGCATCAACTTGAAATGTTGAAAGTAAATTTACTACTTACAATGCAATAAAATCAATGAAAACCTACACACCCAGACTGACAAACAACCAATGTCGAAAAGAAAAAAATGTGCTCATTGCTTGGAAGGGCTTTGCCTGTGATGGACTGGGCTGTGTCCTCCACTTTTTGTGGGCTTTTTCTGTTCATGGGCACTGTCGGTTCCATAACAGGCTATAATGCAATATTAGGTTAGGATACAATAGTACTTCCTTCTCTCTCCAAACATGCTGACTGACTTACTGAATACTCAAAGCATTTCCGTTTTTGCTTTCTATTAGAAACTTGTATATTATCACAGACCTAAATAGGTTAATAGTTTGTGTTTGCATGGAAGTTCTTATGTGTTTAGTGATGATGTTTTGTTTATTGAATCCATAACATGATTAAAACTGCAGAATCCTGCTCTGTGATGAAGTTCCACATATGTAAACAATGATTTCACTGGCTTAAATGCTTGTGGGCTAATAATGTTTCTAATTGTAATCGGTGATGGGCAAAAAACTGCTGGAAACAATGAGTGTGTGGTGCCAGCCATTACTGGTGGGTGGAAGTGCCTGTTTATTACAGAGGAGAGATGGGAGCTAAGATTTAGCTCGCTCAGTCCAATTGATCGATGATTTGCATTACTCTTGCAGGAATGCAAAATTGCGAAGTTTACTTTTGTCTATTCATTAAAATTAATTGCATTTCCTATCATTTCTAAGTTTGTATCAATGATGAGTTAATCTTAGATTGCTATTTGTCACTGGTAATTAATGTCATAAAGATAGTGATAATTGCATTTTTTTATTCTGCCAAGGTATTCAATTTTGATGCCCAGAAAGGGAATGATTAAAACTCTGGCGACTTCTGTAGGAGTTATTTATATGCTCTAATAGGTTTTAAATATATTCTTTAGTTATAATGGCAGCGTTTTTGCATTGAGTTTTGCCGTCCAACTTTCGGTTTGTGACCAGACTAATGCTTAGTAGTAGATCCTAGATTAGTATATTTTGAAAACAATGCTATTCAAATAGTATATCAATTAATGCAAGAAAATTGCTAGATTGTGTAGTTCTTGCAAACATCATATCTACCATACCACATACATTAATTAATTTCAATTGTTGCATTTAATGTCAGAGAAATGTATGCAATATACATCCTGAAATACTTTTTCTACACAAACATCCACGAAAACAGAGGAGTGCCCCAAAGAATGAATGACAGTTAAATGTAGAACCCCAAAGCCCCCCCAGCTCCCCCCTTCCACACACAAGCAGCAACAAGTCAGCGACTCTCCCTCCCCCCACCAGCCAAAAAACATTGGCGCCCCCCCCCCCCACCAGGTACTCAGGCATGCAGCAAAGCATCAATAAAGACAGACTTGCAGTGCCCCAAAGACTACTCACTCACCTTTTGAGTAGTCGCTACTCAAAGACTTGTACAAAAATTTACAGACTCAGCTGGCTGACAAATTTTTTTAAAATTAAGTTCTAACTTTTTTGTCTCCCTTTACCTATTTTAAGCCTTAATTTCTCGTTCATCCCAATATTAGACATTATTAGGATTATAGGATAGGCAATTGGACTGGCTATTCAGTGTTCAGTTGTGGAGAAAAATATGATGCAATATGACAGTTGAAGTAAAAATTCTAATTTTTGATGATTGCTACAATTATGTTAATTCAGTGATTTCAAGGCTAGAAAGCAGGTCTAAGTTAACTGGATTAAAAAAAAAGTGTATGAGGACATAATGCAGTGCATCTTGAAGAGATGCTGTATATATTTAAGTTTAATTGAGTATCTTTCTTTGTGTTTTATGAAGTATTTATTGTGTAAACCTGTAAGTGTTGATGGTCTCTAACGCAAAGGATTAGTACTAAATTTGCAGGATTAGGGACAACTTTGGCAAATTTACCATAAGTAAGCCTGATTATATATGGATTAAAATTGACCATGTAACTGGAGTATATAACTTGATTTACTGACGGACTCTTTATCCAGTTGCTATATATTTTTTTTGTCAGCCCACACACACAGGAACTGGAAAGTGCCACTGAATGCTTAACTGCAAATACTCAAAATGCAGATGTTCCCCCCCATTTTGAGAAGTATTTTGATCATAGGGCTTTGTTATAACCTATGTGCTTTGTTACACTGAAGGTTTGTTTGTCCCATTATAGTGTTTCAAATAAAGGCTGAGTTGGCTTATGTTATCACTTCTGAACATGTAGTGCGTTCGCGGTAGTTATTTTCTTTTATGGTTAATCGCAGAGTTCATTTGTAGTCACCCTGTTTGGGAGTCATTTTGATCTCTGTTAATAATTAGATATGTCTGATTAGTTTTGTATTTTCCACTAGTGTGAAGTGAAAAACAAGTTTGCCTTGTTTATCGTTGCTCTGCTTGGCATTGACTATTGTAATTTCTGATAACTTAGAAAAATAGTTTGAAGCTTTGAGGCAAATTGTCCCTAGCAATACAGCATACTGTGAAATGAAATTAAGTTAAATGGTTTGATAGAATGAATTTGAAGTGGCAGTATGTACAGTGGAGTGGGATAGTTAAAAAGCGACATGCTTGTGGGTTTCAGGTGCAAGATGAGTGGTTTCTGACTGCAGCTGTTTTCCAGTGCAAATCTGATAATTGACATCATAGTTTTGAATCAGTCAGGTTGTAATGCCTGCCATAAACAATTGAGTGGATTTCAACTTTGTGCTTTATCTCCAAGATTGAAAGAGTAAAATATTTGTTACACCTAGAAAATGACATGGCAGTATTAAAAGTAGTTCTCCCAAATGTGTTACGCTTGCAAATCTTCCTCACAGAAATCCTTAATTAAAAGCATATTTATCTAAATGAAATTAGTCATAAGTCAGTAATTATGACCTTGCGAATGTTGATTCAAAAAAACTATTACTTGGAATAATTAGACCTAATTGTTACTTGTATTCAATCTTTGAATCTCTGTTAATTCATTGAGTGTAAACATGCTGCTCAAAAAACAAATGTTGTGAATTCTGAAATGTGAAATAAAAACAGGACATGTTGGAAACATGCAGGTCAGATAGTATTTGTGGAGAAAGAAGTAAAGGTAATGTTTTGGGTTGATCTCTTGTTGAATGGCTTAATTGTGAAAACAGTGTTAATCATAATTAGTTCAATATTTGTAGTTACATAAGAAAAAAGAGCAAGAGTGGGCTACTTTGCCCCTTGTGTTTCCCCAGCAATTGCATAAGATGGTGGCTGATGTTTTTTACCGCCGTACCATTTTCCTCTGCTAAGCCTATGGCTTGAATCCCTAACCATCTAAAACTGTATCAGTCTCTGTGTTGAATGTACCAAGCAGCTGGTGCTTTATGTTCAAAGGATTCATTACCCTTGGGTGAAGCAGCTTGTTCTCATCATGGTTGACCCCTTACTTTGAGATAATGACACCTGGTGTCAGGTACTCTTGCCAGGTAAAACATCTACTTTGCCAAGCCCTTTTAAAAAAAAATCTGTGTTTTGTTAAGAGCGGCCCTCTCTCTTATTGAGTGCTTCTCACAGCTTTTAATGGGATTAAAAAATCTCAAGAATCAAGCAGCTTGTTATTGTGGTTATTACATAATCATAGGGTGCGTACTTTGTTACATGGAAATTCTAGTGCCTTTAATGGAAATGTGACAGTTTTGTTGGTACATATTTACTAATTCATCTGCTTTGTAAATGCTTTGTTACTTTGTTCCTGTGCCTTCAGAGGCCCTCAGAAATAATATCATTCCCTGTTGCAGAAGACAACTGTGGAAACGTTATTAAATTTATATGAATTTAATGGGGTAATCGAGAACCTTTAATAAGTGAAGTATCAGCGAGGCAAGGTAATGCTGGTGTTCACATAGGGCAGGACGGTGTAGGTTCTGTATCAAGACTGTTCATCAGAAAAATGCTATCTTTCAGTCACGCCATGAAGATCAGGTAATCATAGTGGCTTTAAATAGCAGTTGTGGGGTTCTCCACGTATGGTTGCAATGTTTGAAACTTCTCATTAGGAGCATTCTTGAAATTACACTATGCTCAGTTAGGAATCTGAATGCTTGGTAGATAATTTTAAATTCTCAGACATGTAAATGAAGCTTGTGGCATTTTCAACAGGCTGACAACCGAGGGCACCTTTGCTCAGTACCATAGTAGTGACGGTGTGATTGGCTGCTTTAGGGATAAACTATTTTCTGTCATTGCCATAGATCATTAAATGATTCATTAATTCCAAAAAAAAATTCCATAAATTTTGTCATTTGTTTGTCAGGAATGCACAAGAGTAAAGAAAGCTTTTAAGTTTTGTTTCATGACCTTTTTTTTAAAACTTCAATTGCTAATATTAGTTTTTTTTTACCTGCAGATGACTCCGTGATCTTATTTTTTGTGAAACTAGTTGAATTTTTCAATAGAAACAGCATAGGTGAAAATCATTAATTTACATTAGTGTGTAAGGAAAATGTTTGGTAGGGCTAACCATACCTACCATGCTTCAATAATGTAACAGCAATATTTTGGATGCTTGTTTTTTTTTCCTTTTTGTGTCTTTGTTGGATTGTAGGATTACTTTCTTATTGCCGAAGCAAAGGGGGGAATAACTGGCCGCGATAATTAATTTGTGATGCCTGGTCATCCAGTTTACTGAAGTGGCAGGGGCTCCAACCTGAGCATTAGAAGCAGCCGGTTAGTGAGCAGCAGGCAGCAGCGGTTCAGGGTAAGTGTCTACCTGAGACCATAGCAAATTTCTGCTGACAAGTGTCAAAGGAGAATTACTGGAATCAAGTCACTTTTGGGGAAACCTGCCTTATGAATTGAATATATAGCTTTATTTACTGAATGTAGTTTTTCTGGAGCAGTTTTCAAATTTCATTGTATTTATTAGTTGCAGCATTGTAGATTGTGTAGTTCTTATAGAACAATGCTGCTTTGAAAAGGCTCAAACTGTTTAAGCAGAAGGTCTGAGCTGCAGCAGAAATTGAATTTAGTGTACGCAGATAGGCATTTTTGTTGCAGCGAGAACAATTTACAATGACCAATTAACCTATCTTTGGAAACCCACTTTAAAAAGAAGACTTCTAATTATATAGTGTTTTTCACAATTTGTGTGAATACTGTACTTTTGGAATACAATCAATTATTGTAATGCAGGAGCCAAGCCAGTTTGTACATAGAAAATTACTATAGAAACAGAGATTCCTTGTTAATAAATTCTTAGTTGTTGAATAACTTTGCCTTGGGGACTAAGGAATGTGAAGGGTGACTCGCTTGCCTTTCCAAAGAGTGGTGTGTGATTTTGAGGGGCTATGTCTGGTCATACTCAATGGTGATAAAGCTGAGTATGAAGTTAGTTAAGTTCTGACTTTGAATTGATTCTGCAGTCTTCATATTCAGAAGTATGTGCGTCACCAGTGGGGCAGAGACGTACATTTTAGTATGGGAGCAATTGGCATCTGTTATTGTACTATTTAGAGGTGAAGGAGCCACACTGCCAAGAACCTACCTATTTAACACCTGCCAAATGACAGGACACTTTGCAGTGTCCAGTTAACCTACTAACCAGTACACCTTTGGACTGTGAGAGGAAACCCACGCAGTCACGGGGAGAACGTACAAACTCCTTACAGATGGCGCTGGAATTGAAGTCCGAACTCTGCTCCATGCTGTAATAGTGTCGCACCAACTGTGATCCTACCATGGTACCCGTCTCTGAATTTTGTTTGTTATTTTCTTGTCCCTTTCCCAAAAGTAAGGCAGTCATCTGATAGCTAAGGCTGTGCCAGGCAACTGTAAACAACCAAGACAGGAAATTGCACGTTTCTTAACTGTAGAGTTTTGAAATTGAGTTTGGTTATCTTAAAGATAAAAACAACTTTTAACGTTAATAATAAATCAGAGATCTTCCTTCACTGATTAAACAATTAATATATGAAGATGTTCAGCCTTTTAAGATTTATGTTTAGATATTGATTGCCTACCTGTTGGCTTGTAAATTTATAAAATCTGTATTTGCTAATTTTGTCAAAACACTTCCCAGTTGGTGACAGTTATTATTAACACAGCTTATTTTCCTGCCACAGCTGAGAATGCAAAGTTTGTGGCTGTGGTGGTTTTGACCTGTTAAAAACATTACTCCTCAATCAGGACATGCCCACAGTAACTGAAGTTGTAAGTTGTTTGCTTATGTATGATGTTGATGACACAATAACCCCTGGTAATTTCCCCCAAGAGTAATAAAGTGAACCACATAGTGTGATATTAAAGCATCCTGAAAGAAAAGTATGCTGGTTGTGGATTTTTGAACAGATTCAAAGTTGGTGGATTATTGGATTTCACAACATGCCATGTTAAAGTCAAAGTTTCTGAGCAGAGAATTTTGGGAGGAAACAAGTTATGAGCTGAATGCATTGGTCAATTTGAAATTTCACTGAGTTGTACCCAGTGGTTATAATTGCAGAAGTAATCTGATGGAATGCTAATTTTTCAATGTCTGCATATTATGTGAAGTCTTTTTATTCCTATTTTGATACAGGATAATCTTGTTCTATGCACTTAAGCTCTCGCGTTTTGTTTTTGCAAGTTCTATTACTTATGCAAATTACCACACCTTTACAAGAGGAGTTTTGCTGTCTTTTTCTTTTGACAGTGGGTAAAGACCAGTTGGGTTTGGAAGTAAAAGTATCTTTCTATCTAGGGTGGTTGACATTATTAAATGCCCCCTGACTCCGAATCGATCATTTGTAGATCCTTTACTTAATGCTTTTATCTTGCATATCCCCGTCTGCGGCCTGCATGGATGAGATTGTATTTATTATGACTTCTGTATTCTGAATGTGATTAGTTTTGTATTTTCCCTTGAAAATATTCAACCTAATGCTAGATTCGCTTAATATGCGAAGAAACAAGAGGTTTAATGGAAATTCCCGGCTATTTATTTTGAATTGTTTTGACAGACCTTGACAAATGAAAAGATTGATTTGGAGCACATTTCTAATCTGTTTTGGAATAGTAAGAACTCATAATGATCTTTTTAAACAACAGCAATATTTTACTTTTCACTGTGTAGGTTTTGGGCAATGCTTCCGAATTCAAAAGAGCAGTGAAGCTCGTGATTACCACTGTCTCTTTTAATAAAGATTCAACTGTGCAAGTCTTTGAAGCAACTATCAGGTAAGCCATAGATCTGATCTCTGTACGTACGTAATTTAAATCTTAAAATTTCAGTCGGCCCTTAATCCATTCAGAGAGTAAGTTACAGTTTAACACAAATTTAATAACGCTTTGACTGATTTAATTATAAAGTTTCATTTTATGCCCTTGAATTCTAATTTCCTTAAGCAAAGGATTAGATTTTCTGTTCTGTGAAATTGAATTCAACTAATTTTAAGTGGATCTATTAGATCAGTGCAGGATCATTGCTCAATCTGGAATACAAGGCGAAGTTACACAATCTACCTGTATAATTTGTCCTCGTGTGTAGTTCTGATGAATCTGCTATGTATTGCTGTCAAGTTGGACGCATCTTTGAGATGTGGTGTCCAATTCTGAAGTAACCAGACACGGCTGCAGAGGCCAAAATATTGCCTGCATTTAAAATGGAGGTTGATGGGTACTTAATTAGTATAGGTTTGAAAGGCTGTGGGGAGAAGACAGAAGAATGGGATTGAGAGGAAAAATAAATCAGGCATGATTGAATGGTGGAGCAGTCTTGATGGCTGAATGGCCTAATTCTGCTCCTATGTCTTATGGCCTTATATGGATTGCTATAATGTCTTCCCTTCGCATTTCAGTTTGCTTATGTTGAAGATTAATATTCCAATGGTTGAAGTCCCATTCTGTACCTTATGCAGTTAGTATCTAGGTTTCTCGGCTTCTCCATGAAGACTTACCACTGGATTTAAGTATTGGAGCCTTTTTGGCAGCTAGTGCTCGATGGTTAAAAGTATTGACTAGAAATTATTGAAAGCAAATTTGTCCCATCAAAATTCCTTCCCTTTGATGTATGTCTACTGCTTTTGTTGAATTTGAATCATTGCAAGCACCAGGGTAGGCATATATCTGCCTCCTCTTTTTCTCATAACTTATTTCTAGTTGCAGTTTAACACCATGTTTATTTTGTTACAGGATTTTAGGAAGCCTACTTTCTGCTCACATGATTATAATAGATCCTGCTCAGCCATTTGGAAACATGGTTCCAGAGGGCTATGATGATGAGTTGCTTCATCTAGCTCGTGATTTGGCTGTAAGATTGTTGCCAGCGTTTGAAAACACCAAAACTGGCATTCCTCATCCAAGGGTATGGGCCATTTAATGATTAACTTATAGTTTGTTAGAACTGCAAATAGCTATAAAATTATTTATCATCTTTTATGTTATGCTATTGGATTTCTATATTTAATAACTTGTATTGAATTTAAGGATATTTCTTAGTTGTTAACTATATTACTGTATGTTGGGTGCAAAAGGTGCATGTGTTGCTTGGGAGATCAGCATTATTGTCTATTTTTCAGAGGCCACAAGAAGTCAAATTAGGAAGTTTTATCTCTTCAAACATTATTGATGAAAGCGAGCTTAATATGCTTGATTCCTAATTGCAGGGTGGGGAAAATATATGGGAGAGGGAAAGAAATGAAAACAAATGTGTTCTAGAGAGCTCATGAGATATTAGAACAATCAACGAACTAACCTGTGCCTTGTATACATTATCATGGCTGCTTTTGTATTCTTTTGTGAGATGTATGAAGGGTCACTGCAAGATCACAACTTGTGGGAATCTTCAGATTAGCTATAATACCAGAGTGAAGAGAACAAAAATGTCTGCAATCGCGCTTAGAGCTATGGCACTGAATAATGTAAGAGCCAGTGGCAACTGTGAGAATGCATCGAAGGTTCTATCTGAAGGATATATAAGAAAAGAACTGTTTAAAGGCAGGGAGAGAGAGAAACAAAAATCAGAAGGAAAGGAAATACAGAGCAAAAGAGCAGCAGCTCATGTACTGACAGCACATTGTATTCCTTAGGACAACATTCCGGTCAATATTTTTGGGTAACCAAACTTTCTATTGGAATTGGCTTATTCCAAAGGACAGTCATCAACCTGAAGTGTAATTCCAAAATTCTCAGCACTGGTACTTACTAATTGGCATGTACACTATTGTTTCTATTTCATATTAACAACGTGAGCCTACTTTTTATTTCTTTCACCTGCTATTGTTGACTTAAATTGTATTTCATCTTGATAAAGAATAATTGTATAAAGTATTTTCTGCTTTCTAAAAAAAAATTCCCAGGTGAATCTAAAGAAGGGCGTGCCTTCTAGTTGTCTTAACGAAACCTGCACTGCTGGAGCTGGTTCTCTACTTGTGGAGTTTGGAATCCTTAGCCGCCTCATTGGGGATTCTACTTTTGAATGGGTAGCTCGCCAAGCAGTGAGAGCTCTCTGGAAACTGAGAAGTGATGAGACGGGGCTCCTAGGTAACCCATTTCTCGTGAAACTACAAAAGCTGTATTTTAATGTAAAATAAAGTGGTAGCCCATCACAACATTTTTTTGTCAACATTTTAAAATTTGAATTTGAAATTTGAAGGAAAAAAAAACATTGCTGTATGATGTCTCTACATTTAAATCTGGATAATATAATAATTGACTGAGGCATTTTTAAGGATGGCCTTTCTAAGTGCTCAACACCAGCCTGCCTGTTCCTTGTTGACTTCAGAAAGAAATTAGAGAATATTAATAGCTGCACAAAGACTGAAATGTGAAGTAAGAAATTGCAAGATGTAGTATACTTTAATGCCAAAATGTTTTTACATATCAGTTATCTTATAATTTCGCAATACAGCAGCTGTCAGTTCTTGCTGTTTTCAGTTGAGTGCTCTAAATAGCTTGATCCTGATATGGGTCTTGCAACAGAGCAGGGGTTCCATAAAAGGTCCCAACCTTTTTTATGCCATGGACCCTTACCATTAACCGAGGGGTTTGTGGACCCCAGGTTTGGAACCCTTGCTGTAGAGAGTTGGTGGTTTCTCTCTTTTTTTTGTGTATATTTAATTAAATGAAAATCGTATATCTTGTAGTTGGTACTTCTGTCCATTTTGGATTATACCGTGACATAATATACTACTGCCAGGTATATTTTGCTCTAACTATACCACCCAATATCTAAAATATCTGTGATGGTCTAGAGCTGTGTCTTAGAGATAATTGTAGTATTGCTCTGGTGCACTGCAAGTTTCAGGGTTGTTTGGTTCCTTTTGCTTAAACCCTTTTAACTCTCTTAAACACTGTCCCACCCTAAGCTATTGCTGTTGCCAAACAAGACTGGCTATTGATCTAACTTGTTATAGGGATCTGATCTGCTTCCACCCACCCAGGGATGCCAATACTGTTATGGGGGTCTTCTCCTGCAATCATGATCTGAGAGGCACATAGAGAATCTGTATTTAACGACACGTAACCATTACTGTCTCAACTAAAAAGCATGTGGGGTCACAAACCAACTACCTGTGTGCACACACTAAAATTCCCTGACCCTTCATGAACAGTCAAAGAAGAGAAAAGGTATTACCCGGGAAAAGAGTCTACGCTGGCAGGATGCTCTTTGTGATCCTGATCTCCACGTGTCTGTGAGGTCCTCCTCATCTGTGATGGTTGGTGTTTTGAGGGTTATGTATTTATCGTGTTCCTCATCAGTTGAACTGAGGGATCTCCATCCCATTGGCTCAAGATCACCTGACCTATCTGGGTCATCTTTTTACTGATTCTAGTTCAGGGCTACAACCAATGTTGTTCTATGGTTCCTGCCCCCCACACCGCACCCCCCAGCCTTGTGTATTTGTGCCTTTCAACTGTGTCTGCTCCAAACCAGTTGAGCTAGGCGACCCAGACACTTGAGTTGAATGAGATTACAGATCACTCTTCTGGTAAGTCTGTCACTGTTCATAATAGATAGCTACTGGTCTGAGAATGGTCTCAGGGGTTTAGCAAGCTGAAGCTCCTTGTGTCCACATTGAATCGCTCTGATTGGATTATCCCAGAGAAAGTATCAGTTCAGAGTTCACAAATTGGGGGAAATAAAGACAATTGGTTCGTCTGCTTCTGTCCTTGATTCATCCAGATCCAGTAATTTGTAGACTGTAGTTCTTTCTGGCCACAAACAGTAGTGACTTTTGGTGTTTATTACCACTGTGCTGTTTCGCTGCCGTTCCTGACCTTTCACACTTTATCATTTGCTTTGAATGATCTACACCAGTGTACTGTCTACCTTAGCTAAGGTTTACTAGCTCCTCTTTTGCCATGAATTGGTATCTGATATCCAAGCAAAAAGCTTGACTGAAATACTGTGTGTCCCTTTATGTTTCACTACTTGCTAGAACTTGGAGATAGAGTGAGTGACTATGCATGCACTAAGAGAGAGGCGTTTGATCATAGTAGGATGAAGATAGTTTGCTAAACAATACATTGAAAACTAGATAATTGAATAATAACTGAGCGTATGATGGGAGCTAGACACACAGCCTTGTGCACCTACGCCGATAGAGATTGTGGAGGAGATGCTGCCGATCTGAACTGACTGGGGTCTGCAAGTGAGGAAATGGAGGATTCAGTTGTGCAAGGAGGCATTGAAGCCAAGGTCTTGGAGCTTATTGACTAGTTTTGCGGGGATGATAGTATTGAATGCTGAGCTGTAGTTGATAAAGAGAATCCTGATCCTATGCACCTTTGCTGTCCAGATGTTCCAGGGTTGAGTGAAAAGCTAATGAGATGGCATCTGCTGTGGACTTGTTGCTCTGATAGGCAAATTAGATCTAAATTGCTTCTCGGGCAGCGTTTGATATGTTTCAGCACCAACCTCTCAAAACACTTCATCACTGATGATATTAGTGCTACTGGGCAATAGTCATTGAGCAGGTCACCATGCTTTACTTGGGTATAATTGAAGCCTGCTTGTAGCAATTAGGTACTCGGACTGCCAAAGTGAGAGGTTAAAGATCTCAGGGAACACTCCAGTTGATCAACACAGGTCATTAGTACTTGCTCAAGTCCCCCGTCTGGGCCAGGTGCTTTCACCCTCCTGATGGCTTCTTGCCTATCAGTGTTAGTTCAGAGACCTTGCAACTGGGTGGCTGCAAAACAGGAATTATATTACAGGAAAGTATGTTAATTACATTTGTATTCTTATGATATATATTTGAATTAACTGACAATTTGTGCAGAATTAGTGCTAATCAGTCTTTGGCTGAGGTTCTACTTCATAACTAAGCTGTCATTAGCTGTAACACAGGTGTTCAGTCATGTAATGTGCTATTTTTAACACGTCCTGTGATCTTTTGAAGTTCAAAATGGGTCAAGTTGTGCAATTGTTATATATTTTCTGTGTTTGTGTATGTATACTTGGACATTCAGCTTTCTATCATCTTTTGCTTAGGGAATGTGGTAAACATCCAGACTGGACAATGGGTTGGGAAGCAGAGTGGATTGGGAGCAGGAATGGACTCTTTCTATGAGTATCTTCTGAAATCCTACATATTGTTTGGAGAAAGTGAAGACCTGGAGATGTTTAATGCTGCATATGAAAGTATTCAAAATCATCTGAGAAGAGGGTATGACATTCCTTGTGTACTTAAGATTCTGCGGACAATTATTGTGTTGCTACAGCCAGTTAACCTTGATTTGACTTCTTTAAAAAAAAAATTATGCTGCTAAATACTTTGTTCGTAGCAGATTTCACTTGGTTAGTAAATGCACTGATAGTTCATGTAATAACTGAAAATTTTCATTCGTATTAATGATTCATTGTAAGGAAAGGCAGAACAGTGATGAAAGAAATGTCAGAATAAAAATTGCCATGTCATTATATAAACTATACAGAACTACAAATTAAAACACTGTAATGTTAAATATTTTAAACATTGGGTTTTCATTTTACCTCTGCTTAAATAATAATAATAGTATTCTCCCGTGCCTCACTGGTGCATTGGACAGTACCCTTGCCCTTTCTTTGGCGTTTGTTTTATGAGGCCGAGTTTATAGCTTGACACTCAACCCTGCCAGATGGAACTTGTGCAAGGAGCTGGCTGGATTTGGACCCTGGACCACTTGCCCTGATGTCCATTGCAGATGCCACTAAACCACCAGCAGGTATCTCTGCTTAAAAGCAGTGGATAATTTAAAGGGTGGCACAGTGACTATGAGGTTAGCACTGCAGTCTTGCAGCTCCAGAGATCCAATTTAATCTTGACCTTGGGCGCTGTCTATGTGGAGTTTCCTTGGATCCTCCAGTTTTTACCTACTTGCCAAAAGCTTGCTGGTTGGTGGGTAAATTTCTCTGAGGAAGGAGATAATGGGAGTGCAAGAGGGGAAAAAAAAATGGGCATGTTGTACGTGGGTGCTTGATGTAGTGGACTGAAGAGACAGTTTCCTTGCTGTATCAAACAGGAGTAGGCTATGAGGCCCCTTGAACTAGCTGTTTTTGCTATCTTGGCTCATCTCAATGAGATCTCCTCTCATCTAAATGTCAGTGCATATACTCAATATTGACTTGATTTAACTTTGTAGGCTAGTCCTCTCAGCATAGGACATAATGCAGGGAATCTGTGCTGTACCTGCAAATAAGTCCTGACCTGGATATGAGGACTACACAATACTTTAGTGTTGTCTCTCCAAAAACCCTGCAGAAATACAGCAGGTCTTTTCTACTTAAAATTGCCTGTAGTAAGGGCCATCAGGCTGTTGTTCTTCCTAAGTAATTGCTATATCTAGCTCTCAACTTTCTATACATTTTAAAATGGCATACCAGTATCCCTCTGTATAATTTTATCTCAGCATATAATCAATTATATTTCAGTTGTTCCTATAAATAATACCTTACTCCCTTTTTATGTTCATGCCTACTTGCTGACTTGCTTATCCTGCCTGCATTCCTTCAGAATTTTTCTTCTCACTGGCTGCTGGTTTAATATCATCTGCAGACTGACATATTGCATTATTGCACATCTTTTATTGATGTGTTTTTTGTACATACCTGTGGAACTAGTAAAGTCTGCTGTATTCCTGTGCATGTTCCTACCAATTTGTGTCCTTTATCCTATCCTTTATTTGGGCTAATAGAGTGAATCTTCCTGGGTGAGGCCATCACTTAGCTGTTTAAATTAAAGTCATTCCTGAGTAGAATGAGACAGTGTTACATCAGTGACAGACTTTGCAACTCCCAAGTGAGGCCTACGTCTTGCTGGAACTCCTTAGCGTTAAACTGCACAAATGTTACGGAAGTGTTTTTGAAAAACTGTTAGTCATTTTCAAAAAATGTTCTATCCTCAGCTTTTTTCTGATGTCAAAGCCTGTCAGGTGAATTCTGCAGCAGGGCCTCTACCCTACATTAGTTGAGATCTGATTGGCACTGAGGCCTCGCTCTATGATTGTAGAGTATGGAAAGTCAATTATATCAGCCCTCTGCATTAAATTTGAGTGGGATGCAGGAATGTTCTGGTGACTATGTTATTGGCGATCCTATAAACCCTTAGTTAACTATCTTTGGCATCTTTTTGAAAATGCAGATTACCTAGAGAAGGTTGGAATTTAAGGCAAAGTATTATTAATATGCTAAATTTTCATTGCTTTACCTTAATAGGAAAGGTTATTAGAATGTCTCACTGAAAATGAGCAAATCTGCAGTTTCAGAGCCTGTGGCATCAGCAAAGCTTACCTTATGTTCTGTGCAAAGGCTGAAACTTGCTAATATAGCTATAATTTATATGTGGTTTCTTTAACAGCAGCTTAATCCAATAGCGCTATTTCCAGGAACCAGATGTTATTACAAATACTCAACAATTTATTTGCTTAGCATTTACCAAAGTTCATACCTCTAGAACAAAGGAGATCAGAGGGACCAAAATGAGGCATTTATAGTATAAAGAGTAAAGACAGGGTAGATAACAAATATTTATCCATGGCTGAAACCAGAGAGCCTGGGTTCAAGGCAAAGATTGGGAGATTTTAAGGTGGTCCTAGTTAAGAATTATTTTAATCCAAAGATTGGTTGGAATCTGAACACTCTGTCTGAGGGACAGTGGAGGTGGAGTTTCCTGCATTTAAAAGGTACCTTGATGCCCGTTTGAATTCCTAAGACTTGGAATAAAGGGACAAGTGTTGCAAAATGAAATATATGTAGTTTTGTTCTTGATGGTTGGCATTGCAATATAGGGCTGAAAGGCCTGCTTCTGTGTTGTATGATTCTATGATTATTTACTGAAAGTATAGTCTTTTTAAGGAGCAGAAAAATATGACTTGCATTAGAAACTATAGCAACATTTCAAAATAACAGCAGGAATATTTGTCACAAATTTCCGGTGAGTGGAGGATAATTTCAATCTATATGCTTAAACTCAGTCATTTACATTGCACTCAACAGCTTGATTGGCAGGTTGACACACGACTTTTGTCTGGGATTGGTATGGTGACTACCTATGTAACTAATAGGAAAATGAATAGATTAATTTGGACTATAGGCCACTTTCTAATCTTGAAAGTTTGCCCTTGGTCTCTTCAAGTTAGCTTTTAATGCAAACAGTACTCTCTTAAACATAAGTGATGCACAATTGACATTTTATGGACTGATTTTTCCTGTTCAATGCATGCTATGTCTACACAAAAATTTAGTCTGTAGATCAGAATATCCTGCAATATGGCTCAGTTTTTAAAAGCTTCTCCAGCAATTACTACATAATATACTGTATACTAAAGATTGGGTGATACCTGTGTGATGAACTAATGCCACTTCCTGTGCTGAATACTTTGGTGGTGTAGTTTTAATTATTAGCAAAATAATACATTTGAAACAAATGTTATGAAGTCTGTAATCTCTTCCAGAGTTAGCTTATCAACTGACAGATTGTAGTTTTAAATTTTTATCAATATTTTTTTAACACAGGCGTGAAGCTTGTAATGAAGGAGAGGGAGATCCTCCACTTTATGTTAACGTGAATATGTTGAATGGGCAATTAATGAATACATGGATTGATTCACTGCAAGCCTTTTTCCCTGGTCTTCAGGTATATTATTGATTTTAAAATGAGCATTTTTCTAAACACTTGTAATGTTTCTAAGTGAGCTTTTTAAGGCTAAAGATATTTTTGTTTGTTTTTAGGTGTTAACAGGTGAT
The DNA here is from genome assembly GCF_963921235.1 of Mobula hypostoma. Lineage (NCBI taxonomy): Eukaryota > Metazoa > Chordata > Chondrichthyes > Myliobatiformes > Myliobatidae > Mobula > Mobula hypostoma. The sequence continues at coordinate 25,085,614 of NC_086111.1, forward strand.
GTAGAAGATGCTATTTGCCTCCATGCTTTCTATTATGCCATATGGAAACGATATGGGGCTCTTCCAGAGCGGTATAATTGGCAACTACAAGCTCCTGATGTGATGTTTTACCCACTAAGGCCCGAATTAGTTGAGTCTACTTACCTACTATATCAGGTATGATACCAGTAATTTAATGTTATTTTTCACTGCAACCAATCTGTTCAAGAGCTCTTAACTCCCTATCATTATCATGTTATGTTTTGTTAAATACTTTCATGCTCTTCAGACTCATCTGTGTGAGTAAGTATAATAGAATTGTTCCAACACATGGAAGCATTTGGGTTTCATTGTAGTTGGAACAATAGTGTGGAAACGGAGCGAAGGCAGGAGATGGGGCTGAAAGGGAAAATGAATCAACCATGATAAAGTGGCAGAGTAGACTCGGTGGGCTAAATGGCCAAATTCTCCTCCATTATCTTATGATCTATGAAACTCATTGTTGTGTGCCACCTTCAGAAGGGGTGAACAAATAAAGCTTTAGATACACTTGCTCAACAGGATGTACCAGCAAAATGAACAATGCAATAAATAGCATGGTTTAGAGAGGAAATTCAAGAACTTCTGGCTGAAATCCAGGTTAAAATAATGGCCACCCTAGTGATGGAATGATTAAGATCACTGATGTGAAAGTGGAATAAAATATGGGATAAGTGGCTGGTTTCTCAGGAAGGAATTGTCTGGGTAACTTTGGTTTTGAGCTCTTGGCACCTTAAGGTCATGTAATAAGAGCAAATATGTCATTTTGAGTTCCTTGCTTTGGAGATTTCTCATCTGGATGTTTAGTCCTCTTAATTAGATTTTTTTTAATTGCTTGAAATTATGTTATACGTTCATGGAATTTGTAATGTGCAAACAAACTGATCATGAATCTCTGCCAAGCTGCAGTTTATATTAATTTTTGAAGAATGAATGCTGGGATGTGTGTCAGGTTGATACTGTTTAATAAATAGTAACAGTTTGTGAGCAGAAGGAATGATGCTGTAGAGTTATAGCATTTGTAGGCTTACTAACATCTGGGCACAAGCAAAGTTACATTTGTTTGGTGTCGACGTTTCTAGGGTTTGAATATTTTTACAAATAATTTTTCATAATAGATATTTGCCACTTTTGCATAATTTTCATGTATAACTATATCTCAGTGAAAGTTTAGTCCAGAAATTGCAAGTTTGGTCATTTGCACAGTCATATCTGCATCCTTTGCAGGATGTGCTTGTTATCTGTCTCTCCAGTCAGGGAATACTGTAATTGGGATAGATTTCTAGGAAAATATATGCATCCTTTGGAGGACAGTGCCTATATCTACATTAATATACGTTGGATTAAGATTCTACATGAACTGAATTTGCTGAATCTGATTCCACATTACTGCATGTATGGGGCATGGCTTATTCACTTCTAAAAAATTTTTTTTTTTTAAAAATTCCGTATTTTCTCACTTATAGTACAGAAAACTCCTGCTACAGTATAAATCCAGATGCTCTCCTTGACCTGAAACCATTGAATTAACTCAGTTGCAGTGACCAAACACTGCTTTGATTGAGACCACCCAGTTAGGCATGGAATGTTGACCATTATCTTTCTTTTCAAATCTTTTTATTGTATATATAGGAAAAATAACGAGTACTTTGAAGTAACAACACTTACAATGCCTCAAAAAAAACATCATCTTAAAGATTGAAAACAAAATATTGTGATAACAGAAAAAACCTGAGCAGAAAAGTGAGGGGGAAAAAAAGAGAACCCATTAGGTGTACAACCCCAGAGCCATGCGTCATACGAAAAGCTTCTAAAAATAAACATCAAACCGCCAGCAAGAAAAGAAAATATACTAAAAGAATTTACAATTAGATCATGGAAAAATTATAACAATTAACTCAAATGATAATAACGAGCAAATGAGCCCCATCTTTTCTCAAAATCAAATAAAGGTTCAAAGGTTCAACTTCTAATTTTCTCCAAACTAAGACATAGCATCACTTGAGAGAACCATTGTGACAAAGTGGTAGCTGATGTATCCTTCCACTTCAACAAAATGGCTCTCCTAGCTGTCAATGTAACAAATGCAATAACATGTTGGTAAGACACAGAAATACCATGAATATTTTGAGGAACTATTCCAAAAAGCACAGTTAATTAGGTTGTAAATTAATTTTAAGTGCTTTAGAAATTGTTGAGAAAACCGACTTCCAGAACTGTTCCAATATAGAACAAGACCAAAACATATGTGTCAGTGTAGCTGTCTCAGTTTTACATCTATCACAATGACTATCAACATGAGGAAAGATTTTAGAAAGTCTCTCCTTTGTTAAATGATAACGATGTACAATTTTAAATTGAATCAATGAATGGCTAGCACAAATCGAAGAAGAGTTAACCAACTTCAATATCCGCATCCAGTCCTCTGTCATAAAAGTCAAATTAAGTTCCTTTTCCCAATCCTGTTTAATCTTAGATAAAGGATGCTTATCCCATTGTAATCGTAAATTAAAAATTCTTCCAATAGAACCCTTAATCATTCATACTCATAATAGTATCTAACAGGTCAGCCTTCAATATGTAAGGGAAATTACTTAAATATTTTTGTAAAAAATGTCTAACTTGAAGGTATTGCAGAAAGTGTGAGTATGAAAGAGAATATTTATCAATTAATTGTTCAAAGGACATCAATCTATCTTCTTTAAATAAATCCAAAAAAGAATTAATACCTTTATTTTTCCAAGGTAGAAAAATTGGATCACTCAAAGAAGGCTTAAAAAAGTAATTTTGGTAAATTAAACTACAAAGTTTAAATTTTTAAGATTAAAAAAATTGTGAAACTGGAGCCAAATTTGTAAAGAATACTTAATCACAGGATATAAGTATAAATTAACAATTTTATCTAATTGCATAGGTAAAGGAGCCCCCAATAATGAGGTTAAATAAAACTGTTCATAACTTTTAGTTCCAGGTCTACCCAAATTGGCCGATCATTCTTATCAACCCAGTATAACCAAAAAGACATGTATCGCAGATTAACAGCCCAATAATACATTCTAAAATTAGGCAAAGCAAGACCTCCATTCTTTTTCAATTTTTGTAAATGACATTTACGAATTCTTGGTCTTTTATTATTCCAAATAAAAGATAAAATAATAGAATCAATCCGATCAAAAATCTTCCTAGTCAAAAAAACAGGCATATTCTGAAATAAATATAAAAATTTCGGTAGAATCATCATTTTAACTAAATGAATACGACCAACAAGTGAACATGTAAGTGGACTCCAACTGCTAAATAAATACTTCATAGAGTCTACTGAGGGAACAAAATTAGCTTTATAAAGATCCTTATATTTTTTAGTAATTACAATACCTAAATATCTAAAAGGGTCTGAAACTTTAAAGGGAGTATTATCATATATAGAAACAGAATCATTTAAAGGAAACAATTCACTTGTACTAAAATTAATTTTATATCCTGAAGGAATGTTGACCATTATCAATTGTTTCCATAGGACTTTGAAGTGTTAGAGTTTGGCAATGAATTGTATTTTCCGGGAAACCAATTTATAAATGTTAAGTTAAAAATTCCGTATTGAATTTGTGCTGTGAAGAATCAGCATTAATTGATTTGATGCCTTTGATTGTATATCACTTTGTTTTTCTTATCAGGCAACAAAAAATCCTTTCTACTTGCATGTGGGAATGGATATCCTTCAAAGTCTGGAGAAGTACACAAAAGTCAGGTCAGTATTGGAATGCAATTTATACATTGTTCATCTGTGTATGGTGAATAAAGTTCATCCTTGAATGGTGTTTTTTGTAAAAACTTTGAAGTTTAATATTGCTCTTAAATCACTTTTAAAAGCTCCATCAGGATAAAATTTCTTGATTGCTACTGTTAGCTTTTAGATTACTTAACAGTGTAGTTGTAAATATAAAGGTTTTGATTAGGTGAATAAGATTTTATAGGAAATAAACTCGTGTTACTTTTCACTAGATTAGATTCATGAGTCTGAGAGATTTGAATGGATGCAACTGAATGAAGTGACAAATAAGTAGCAATGATGAAGAGCGGAAGGAGAGGAGAATGTAGGAATGTTTTTCACAATCCCTTGCGTTAAGTTTTTGCCTGTCCTCTAATGAAGATTTCCCTAACAACTTGGAGATCTAAGGCATTCAATTGCACCAGGAGAACCCAACCTTTCCCTTCGGCTGGTCATGCTGGAAGAAGGGATCTCCTTACTTTCACAATTTTGAAGATTTCCTTCCGTTTGCTTCTTCCATTAAATTGATTGCATCTCCCAATTATCAGGCTGTGATAAAAGTTTATTGATTTGAATTGTTAATATTGTTCCCTCTAACTTGCAGCACATTTTCAACGTCATTTTTTATTTCAGATTTTTCTTGTTTGCACAATTTTGCTTTTGTGTTACTTAACCGGTAATATGGCCAAGGGTTATCCACCTCCAATAAAAACACACGTCTCATGAATCCTGACTGCAGCACAGTAGCGTAGTGTTCAGTACAACACTCTTGCAGCACCAGAATCCTGGCTTCAATTCCTGCCCTTGTAAGGAATTTGTATATTTTCCCTGCGACTGCGTGGGTTTCCTTCCGGTGCTCTGGTTGCTTCCCATATTCCGAAGGCATATAGGTTAGTGGGTAAATTGTTCACATGAGTGTAATTAGGCAGTGTGGGTTCATTGGGCTGGAGGGGCCTGTTACCCAGCTATATTGTGAAATAAATAAATCATGAAGTTTCTAATTATTTTCTTTTGCCTTGTCTCATACATGTCCTCCCCCTCCCCCGCTGGGTATTAAAGTATGCAACCAATAAATTGTTAGGAGCTCATAATTTTAGGTGTATAAGAATTGTACTTCTGTGGCATACCAATGGTTATTTCTTAGTATATTGCAAGCATCTGATCCTTCCTTCCCACTTAGCCCTCCATTTTTTTCTTTGATCCATTTGGCTTTCTAAGAATCTTTTAAAAGTCCCTAATGTATCTGTGCATTCCATGCGCATACCACTCTTTGTGTAAAAAGAAAAACCTACCTTTGTCCACCTATATTTGCCTCCAATCACCTTAAAAGTATGCCCTCTTATATTAGCTAGTGCCACCTGGGGAAAACAGCGTTGGCTGACCAATTGGTTCTGATCATCTTGTACACCTATATCAAGTGTTCTCTCATCTTTTTTCACTCAAATAGAATAGCCCAAGCTCACTCAACCTTTCCTCTTGAGACATATTTTCTAATTCAGGCAGCATCCTGGTAAATCTCCTTTGCACCCTCTAAAGCTTCCATATCTTTTCTATAATGAGACCATCAGAACTGAACACAATACCCCCAAGTGTGGTCAAACCAGAGTTTAATAGAGCTGCAATTTGTGGCTCTTGAACTCAGTTCCCTAGCCAATGAAGGCCAGCACACCATATGCCTTCTTAACCGTCCTATCAACTTGCACAGCAACTTTGATAGATCTGTGGACATGGACCCCCAAGATCCCTCTGTTCCTCTATGCTGCTAAGAATCTGCCATTGATTTTATAGAACATAGAATAGTACAGCACAGTACAGGCCCTTTGGCCCACAATGTTGCGCCGACCCTCAAGCTCTGCCTCCCATATAAGCCCCCAACTTAAATTCCTCCATATACCTGTCTAGTAATCTCTTAAATTTCACTAGTCTATCTGCCTCCACCACTGACTCAGGCAGTGCATTCCACACACCAACCACTCTGAGTAAAAAACCTTCCTCTAATATCCCTCTTGAACTTCCCACCCCTTACCTTAAAGCCATGTCCTCTTGTATTGAGCAGTGGTGCCCTGGGGAAGAGGCGCTGGCTATCTACTCTATCTATTCCTCTTATTATCTTGTACACCTCTATCATGTCTCCATTCATTCCTCCTTCTCTCTAAAGAGTAAAGCCCTAGCTCCCTTATTCTCTGATCATAATGCATAGTCTCTAAAAACCAGGCAGCATCCTGGTAAATCCAATGCTTCCACATCCTTCCTATAGTGAGGCGACCAGAACTGGACACAGTACTCCAAGTGTGGCCTAACCAGAGTTTTATAGAGCTGCATCATTACATCACGACTCTTAAACTCTATCCCTCGACTTATGAAAGCTAACACCCCATAAGCTTTCTTAACTACCCTATCCACCTGTGAGGCAACTTTCATACTGTACCATCAAGTTTGACCGTCCAAAGTGTTTCATTTCACTTTTCCCATTTTGAACTACATCTGCCCAGCATTGCGTCTTGTCATCCAACATTTGTGTGATCACTGAAAGCTTTCATTATATTATTCATATTTGGGCACTGTACTGTATGAAAGAAACAGTGTTCACTTTTTAGAATAATTGAATTTTCACTTTTTTTTTTAAATTTCCAAGTTCATTTAATTTAATCTCAGTCTCCCTTTCACTATTAAAGTGGCTTTTATTTGGTTCCTTGTAATGCAGTGTGACTTCAAGCTTCACTGTTTGATTACGAGTAATACATACAAAATGCTGGAGCAACTCAACAGGTCAGGAAGCATCTAAGGAGAGGAATTAACTGTCAGTGTTTCAGCCTGAGACCCTTCGTAAATTGTTGCCAGACCTAGAGTTGCTCCAGCATTTTGTGTTTGTTACTCTGGATTTCTAGCATCTGCAGAGCCTCTTGTGTTACTATTTTATTATGAAAACGTTTGTGTACTGCTGTTCTAATAGCTTAAATTCATTTTAGCACTTGCTCTTCACTATTTTCAAACATTTATAGCAAAACTTTTCTGCATACTTATTCCTCGGAAATTATTGTTCTAATTTGGTTGTGTTCTCCTGGGATTTGTGTTGTATTGATTATCCCTTTTCACCCAATTACTTTTTCTAAATCAATACAGAATTGTTGCCAACTGCTTAGCTAATCTCATTCTGGTTCCAGGTTTGTTTCATTGGGACTCTTTAAATTTATCTCCTATCCTTGGGACCTCCTGCTTGCTCCTACCACACTGTTTTTCCTGATACTTATTATATTTTCCATTTGATTTCAACATTTTCTCTATAAGGTATTCTACATTCTGGCACTGGTTAGGTAACAGATCTTTGGAACATAAGCTGCCTGTAGGTCTGACCTGAATAGTTAAATCACTTTTCATGGATGTTTCCTGAAGTACTGAGTGTTTCTAGCGGTTTCTGTTTTTAATTTAGCTCTCCAATATCTGTAGTTTTTATTGATTGGTATTCTTTTGATACTTGTGACTGCAAAGGGTAACAAGGCAGGCCAGTTGTCAGTTCTGATTTTCTGCTATTTGATTGGTTACACTGGACGATAAAGATTTTGCTTTCTGAATACTTTTGAGACTATATTATGGATTTTGGACTGCTGATCATGAAAATCATCATGGAATTTCCCTATCACGCACTGTTTATTTTGTAATCGTCTATATTTGTTATTTCAATTCATAATACAAGTTAATTAAAATATTGCCCACAATGTAGGCTGAAAAGTTTCTGTCTTGTCCAGTAATGCTTGGGCATACTTGGGTAGGGCGGATGCTGCAATGCAGATCAGGTTTTAGAAAGACTGTAAAAGCATCACACACACACTATTCTATGCATTGTGTTACATGTATATCAGTTTGCAATCATGGTGATGTGCATACTCTGCGCACATAGCATATTGTATGTACTCGTAATAAAGTAATTATATTTTCAGGAGTATTGATAACAAAATGTCTTCCCAATGTTGCAATAGCCACAATACTTTCTGTTATATTTGTGACGAGTATACACTTAAATCTCAAAGACGGAGCATAACTCCTCTTATTAAGAAAGCTTATGAGCTCTGTTTTGGGTATAAAATTGGTGACCAAGACAAAACTTAGGCTCTTCACATTTGTTGCATTCCCATTTAGATCCTTCCTTGCAAATCTTGGCACTATCAGTGGCGAGCATAGTGAAAGGTTTCACCTGGACATTACGGTCGTGGAGGGACTGTATCAGGGCAACTGGAATTCATCAATGCTGGCTGATTATTGTTGGGCACTTAAGTAAGAAGCCTTAGACACTGAGTACAAATGAAAATCATCAACAAAACATCGTTAGCTTAGTTAAACTATTGCAAAGCGTCAGCACAGTTACACAATTAAATACATTATATCCAATTAAAATAAATTTCTTGTTTTTCCAAATTCCTATGTGATACAAGTAGTCTGAAATTATGTTTGTGTTCCGTTTCAAGTGGTCTATCAACCACAGAATATTTCTGAGGAAGCAACACTTGAAAAATTTGTTAGGCAGTGTTATATGACATATTGTGGCACTTTAAGTTACTGTTGGCTGTTTTATTTGGAAGCAGGTGTGGTTATGCTACACTTCATCATGTAATAGACAAGTCAAAGGAAGACCGAATGGAGAGCTTCTTTCTCAGTGAGACCTGTAAATATTTATATTTGGTACGTTACCTTTTTAGTAATTTGTTTAATAAAGGTAGTTGGTTATTGCAGTAAAATACTGTTTAATGCAGCCAGTTGTAACCTGGAATACTGGTGCTGAAAGCAAATTCAGTGGAAAAATAATTGGATGAATACTAGAATGGAAAATGGAGTGTGCCGGGGAGTGTGGGATTGATTAAATTGTAATTTCAAAGAAGCAACTTGTTTATAATAGGCCTACTTCTGTGTTGGGTCATTCGATTATCTTATTGTCTGCTAAATCGTCATGGGGAATTGTCTGAAATGTAGTTTGTAACTGAGAAACAGCTGTAGATCAGAGAGAGATGAAACTAACCCCTAATCTTGTCAATGATGGAACATTGTAATTGCAAACTGACAAGTTTACATTGGAAACTTGCACTGTAAAAGAGAACTTCATAATTTCTGGTAGAAAAAAATTGGCGTAAGTGTTTCAAAGGTATGGCATGCACAAATGAAACATTTTTTTTTAAAAAACTTGAGTTTGAAATAATTTTGCTGCATGATAAGACTTGTAAGTTTAGATGCATGCCAGTATGCAAAGTCACAAATTGAGGATTTATGCAGATTTTTCAAGTAAGTCTTGGGATAAGTTGTGTCTCTATCCTTTGTGTAAAGCACCTTACTGTTGTCAACTAAGAGTGGTTTATCTCTCATTTTTGGAATGATTCTCTGTTGTAGGGTATGGGTGCCACTGCTTAGAGGGATTTGATTGCTTGTCTTTGTAACTGCCTCTGAACTGAGTGGATTTTTGGCAATTTCTCTGCTTAGCTCCAGAGTCTCAAAACGGATCAGATGAGAACTGGTATCCTTCGTCAGGGGCTTTGGTGATTCATATGGATTTTACAGCAATTTGTCTGTGCCATGCTACCTTTCAATCTATTTGTTAAATTCAATATTAGTCCAGCTGCCTGGTGGGATTTAACCATTGATTAGTAGTCAAGATTCTGGATAGGACTCCAGTACTTCACTGTCTTGCTACCACAGCTTATCATGCCCCCACATTTTCCTGTCTCTTCACCATGACAATAGTTTCTCATGGTTCTTTTTAAATTGCTTGCGGACATCTCAATCATACCGTAATTTTCCATCTTCTCAAAATTTTGAGCCTAGTCTGTGTAACCTGTGTTCATAACATAACCTTCCAGTCTAAGTGTCATTCTGGTGAATCTGCCTTGTGCTGCTTGCGGATCTAATGCATCTCAAGTGAACTGTGCCAGAAATGACTGCAGTGCTTCAGATGGCATACGGCAGCTCTGCATAGTTATGTATCCTTCTGTGCTCCAGCCTGTCAATAAAAGGGCTCAGTTAACCATATAACTGTGCCCTAAAATTTAGTACAAGACCCTAAACCTCTGCTCATCTGAAGTAGTGGCTTCTTAGAACTTAACACTTAGATCTTCAATATGCAAACTGAATTATCTTTTTCCTATATTGAATTCCATTTGTCACAACTTTGTCACTTAAATTTATCTGTCATTGCAGTCTACTTGCAATCTCTTCTTCTGCCTGTATTTTCTTGTTACCTAACCTTGTGCCGTCAGCAACTTCAGACATGCAAATCTCACTTCCATCTAACAAGCTATAGTGAAAGCAACACACAAAATATTGGAGGAACTCAGCAGGTCAGGCAGTATCTATGGAAAAGAGTCTCTTCCATAAACACACTTTTTCATAGATACCGCCTGACCTGCTGAGTTCCTCCAGCATTATGTGTGTGTTGCTTTGGATTCCAGCATCTGCAGATTTTTTCATGTAGTGTGAAATTAGGTTTTATGAAATAGAAGCAAAAATAGGCCATTCGTACCCTTGTTGCTCTGTCATTCAATAAGATTATGTGCAATCATTTACCTCATTGAACTTTCCTACTGCTGTTAACCTCTTATTTCTTGACTCCTTTATAATTTAAAAACCCAGAGATCTGCTGAACAACTAGATATATATGCATGTTCTTGCTTCAAATTAATCAGTTCCCTGTATGACCTTAGAAGGTTTCCAATTCAACCTTCATAATGATTTCTTGTGTGAAATCTTGTGGAAATTGCTTCAATTTATACAATTATTTACTGCATCTTTTAACCTTGCATTGAAAGGATGAATTTAGTAATTTCGCTTTTGATGTATGTTAATAATGTATGATAATATATTTGAAATTGTTCCTTGAGCTGTTTCTGAATATATCTGTTTAGATCAGACTGTGTTGCTGTTCACATGTTAATGGATTAGATAAAATCAACTTTTAATCTTGTCTTTGTTTTGAATGAATGAACAGCTGTTTGATGAAGACAACCCTTTGCACAGATCAGGGAGCAAATATCTTTTCACAACAGAAGGGCATATTTTGCCAGTAGATAAACTTTTCAGAGAAAAACCCTGGGAAGATGCCACCTCTAAAGAAGAAGGTACAGTGGGTACCTCCAGTACGCTGGACCACAGACCTGCTAACTCCAGCATCAATGTAAGTCAGACTAGCTGTATATGATTTTGTTAAAAAGTCTACAAATTGGACAATGTTGAAATTTGTACCAGACCAGTGGCACTTCTGTGTCTCAAAATTAGCACATACAGTGATGAGTGTTATTTATAAAGCCAATGTATCCTTGCTTGTGCTGAATGGTCTGTCTCTCTCATAGATTCATTATGATAACTTTTGTCACTATCCCTCTTCTGGTTATGGTAAGGGATTGGCAAGTGCATGGGAGATGGATTCTAGTGATATATCCATTTCCATGGCTACATTGACACTGGTTAAGGGCATTCTCTTTACATCACATACATACACAGATTGGAAGAGATAAAGTTGCTGCTGTATCATGTACCATGCATTTAATCTGTTTTTAACAAGATACTGAATAGTGATCTTCATGCAGAAAATAACATTTATTTATTTATTTGCAGGCCACCTCATATTTATATTCTAAATCAAAATAGGATATTTTTGTTTTGCATTTTGTTGTAATGAAAATTAATTGCTTTGAAAATACCTCCACAGTGCAGCAGAGTCCCCAGTGAGAGAAGATACGCGTTGCCTTTAAAGGGAGTTTACATGCAGCAGATTGACCAGATGGTGGGACTTCTTTAAAACAACCTCATCTCTAATGCACAGATGTCCAGGGACAGAACCTACAGCTATGCAACTTTGATTTTTTTTGTATATAAATGTGTTAACATTTATTTATTAAGATTTTTAAAACTTCTCAAAGCTTTTCTAAGACATGTAATTTCATTTCTGGAATAGTGATATTACATATGCATCTTGCTTCAATGCAAGGGAAAATGTTTTTGTTAAAATAGGTGGGGTTTTGATGCGCGAGTGTCTTCCATGAAGGCATATGTTTAATCATTTGTCTAGATAAAAATTTGTGCTAGATATTTGTTTAAATCCACTTTTGTAATTCCCTTGTCTTAAATGTGCAACAGTGTGAAATAAGAAAGCTTCATTGAACATAATATCCAAATTTATACTAATGCATATATATCATATTGGTGTAAGAATCAACCCAACGCTATGAAGAACTGAACTGTGAAAGAGCATTAGTCAGTTTGTCTGGTGTAGTGCTGAGTGTCTCCAGCAAAAGAGTATAACCAACTCTGGATTTGGCTAATGTGCCTTCAAACTATCAGTGCATTTAACTGAAGTATCTAGTGTCATGTCTGTCTGGGTATTAAACAACGTTGATTTCTGTTATCTTTCTTGTGTGTTCCATGTACATTAATTAGATGGTTTTGTTCCTGGCTGATTTGAGGACTGCTTATAATGAAATGTTCCATAATCATATTCATTAACCATATCACAATTTATTTTTGTGGATGATTTTATGTGATCTGTATTCAGAAAGTAAAGATGCTTTACATCTTGTTTAAAAATACAAAAACAGCTGACATATTATTTGTTGCTACAACATGATTGAAAGCATCCACAACTTTACTTTTTGAAGGCATTGGGATATGTTCCTTACTTTCTGTTCATTACTTTTACCCACATTGGTGCAGATCAGTTTGAGAGGTCTGAAATTCAGATCATTTCATAGTCTTGTCTGCAGTTCCAGAATGATACCTTCTAAAGGCCAGCTTAAAATAGTTGGCTTTCATTTTGATAACATTTGCTGTGAGAAACTTGTTAGGTCTTTTGACAAATTATAAATGCTGATTTTGAACTTCACCACATTCTATGCTTCCTGCATCAACAGTGAATCTGTCAGACACACTATGATGAGCGTTAACCTCTTACAAATGGACAGTTACTGAATCATTATCCCTATTTTGTATCTGTTGTTTTGACCTTGGATGGGGATGGTTAAAGTGAAATGCACTTGGCTATTGCAGTGGAAAATGTATTAATCTCCTCAACAAAGGATGGACCATTAGCACTTGTTTACACTTAGCAAACTCCCTTTTGGTTATTTCCAAATTTACAATGTATTTGAATAATTTACTTAAAATTACAAAATTAAATTGCATCACATTTCTGTCTGTGTGTGTGCATGTGTGCACACGCATATTTTCTCTCTGTTCTGTTATTAGAAAATCATTGCACACCTATTGGCTTTTCCAAACTGGTTGGAGAAGAGAGTGGATGAAGGTACTCAGTGTCTGAATTGATGGATTTAGAAGCTGAAGGTTAACATTTTAAGGAACATTTGTGTAGTTCATGATGATGTGCCTTAGCATGGATGTTGACTTGGGGCATCCAGATCGGCCGAAGGGGAAGTGAAGGAATAAATAGGGTAAACATCAGTCGTGAAACGATACAGCATTTTGTTATTTCCAGTCTGTGCTTACACCTTCTGACAGATCTTCATCAGGTATCTCTTGCTAACATCGCTTATATACTGTATGTAATGTTCATTTGCGCAATCTTGGCATTTCCAAACATTTGAGTGGCTTGTCTTTCAGCAACATAGTCAGTTGCTTGGCCCTGCTCCCTCTCACTGCTGTGCTTTCTTCTACACTCACTCTCACCCTCCTTCCGCCATGCTTTCAACCCTTCCTTCTGTTCTTTCTCTTATTATTGTTCCAACCCAAACACTAATCTTTGCTTCTGCTTTCATGTGTTGTTTTTCTCCCTTTAGTTTGTCCATCTCTACTTACTCACATGCCCCTCACCCTCCTCGAAGATAAAGGATCTTATTTCTATTCAGTATTTCCTTGCTAAGTCAAATGAGACTGGAGATGAAAGCGAGTGAGATAATGGCCCACCTTGCTTGCTTTCTTCACTAACAACTTGCAAACTTCACTTAATGATATCCTTTATTCTTTGTAATATATTAACGTTACAGTTATAAGTTTACCTGTTCCTTTCCTTGGCTTATGTGGATGATCCTCTAGTTTACCTGCTATTTCAATTTTATCAATCACATGGTATTACCCATTGTGCAATCATTGGAATTCCTCCAGATTCCTATACACTTATTTATGTGAGAGTAAGAGAAGTCTGATTAGGACACAATTACATAAGATTTTCCCTTCAGTTATGTGTGCAATGATGATGCCAAATGTGTTTGGATGGCCTGCATTTTAACATTTTAGATGATTTCCATTTCTATGTGACCAATCAGAGTGCCATGGTAGATGGTTCTGAAGCACATGAGATCTGCCTCATTTTTTAAGATATTGGTAAGATTACGTGTGGAGCATTGTTTTCTTACAGATAATAGTATTTACTCAAAAGCAGGATGTTTAATGTAAAGGACAATGCTGAACTATCAGTGTTTACCAAAATCAATGTGCAATACACTTGTATAAAAGAAAATTGTAAAAATTTTATTTTCCCAGAAATAAGTAATGGTATTAAAGTGTCAAAGGACCAAATAGAAGTCAATAAAGATTCAGTGCCATTTCTTTTTGTTGCATTTGTTCTTCCTAATAAATAAGCCTTTACTTGCATATCCTCTATATTTTCTAATCTCACTAATACCTTTTGAATAAAAGTAGCAGGCTTTTTTGAATGGTGTATCCAAAGATTGCTGAAATATCTGAAGGAAAAGATTGAAATATATTTTTCACCAACTGCACAAATAAATACAAGGAGTTACGGTTGTACCTTATTGTTGATCTAAAGCAGAGTCTTCCAAGTTACCCAATATCAGGATATCAATACTTAACATCCAAACTTCAACCATAGCTAATTGAAACATCCGTTTGCTTTGTCCAGTACTTCAAAGAAATGAGATATATTTATCTTGCAGAATTATTCTAATGTGATTTGCAGTTTTAATTTTAACCAGCTCTTTGCGTAATGTCTCATAGTGAGAGACTTGGAGAGAAATAAATGCAATCACCTATATTTCACCTGATGTAACCATTGATCTTTTTAATTGATTTGTTCACAAACTGTAACAAAACAGGACTTTATTTAGCCAGAGAGTGGTGAATCTGTGGAATTCATTGCTACAGATGGTTGTGGAGACCAAGTCATTGGCTTTATTTGAAGCAGAGGTTAATAGATTGTTGATTAGTAAGGGAGTCAAGCGTTACAGGTGAGAAAGAAGGCAGGAGAATGGATTGAGAGGGATAATTAATCAGCCATGATGGAATGGTGGATAGACTCGAATGAATGGCCTAATTCTGCTCCTATGTCTTGTGATCTTATGGAAAACTCATGAACTTTATTATTGTGGTGCTAAGTATACTCTTAATTTGAGTGTTAGTAAGACTTCAGAAGTTAAAACAATGCAAGCTTGTATTCCAGCTAAAAATAAAGTGGCTCAAAGAAATCATGAAGGGTATTCTTAAATCTATGGATATTTAATACAGTCCCATTCGGATCTTTAAGAGGTCTATCATTTTCCATGACCCTGTTCTTTTCAAATTTTCTGCTTGCAATAGTTTTCAACTCTTGGCTCTTCTTAAAAGATGAAAGATCTACAGTACACAGAACAAGTGGTTCTGTTAAAACCCCAACCTGCTGTGCAGGTATAATAAGCATGTGTTCTAGATGTGTTTACATTACAGTATAGGCATGAAGTTGCTACAGTAAAGGCTGTTATTTATTGAATGAATGCCAGCTCCTAATACTATATATCAATCTTGTCCATTACTTTGGCCCTTACAATTATTCTCTCTTGAGGAGTAGCAATTTCCAGATTATAGATACACTCAACTTCAAATCTATTTTCCTCCCATTCCCCTCTATCTTTTGCCACAGAATTTAAAGCTTCGTTCCCTGGTCTTTTTCAACCTTGTCAAATGCAAAACAAGTATTCTCAATTTCTCCATATCTGTTTTAACATTGCCATCTTTCCTGTACCAATGTTTCTGAAACTTCTTCCCTTTAACTCTACCATATTTATTAGGGCTTTCAGTTGTGTTTGTTCCATTTGCAGCACCTTTACAGCACAGAATAAATACAGGGTTTCCCTCGTCTGCAGATCATCCTCCACTTTTTAGGATGCTGCCTTCCTTCTCATCATTTGGAAGGAAGCCTCTAGCATGCTCTGGTTCATGTTTCCATCTTCCACCTTCCTGGAAATGGACCCCTGCAGGAAATGCAACACTTGGCCTTTTACTAACCACCACGCAGGTCCCTAAACACCATGCCAAAGTACTGATGTTGGCACTTTCAAAGCAATAGGCAAAGGAGAAACGAATGCCGATTAGGTGAACGATTAGCAAAACATCCCAATTTAGGCCACAGGTTTTTCTGTTACTTTAATTCTCCATCCCAGCCTCATTTTGACCTATTTTGGTCTCCCATTCTAAACCTAATGTTAGGTTGAAGAATAATACTTCATCTTTGAACGAGGCACTTTAAAGCTGCCTTGACCCATATTAAATTCAACTTTCAGAAATTCTATCATTTGCATTTTGCATTTCCAGCTTTGAGGATTTTTTCATGTAATGTTGAATTTTCTACATTCTTGTACATTAATTCTGAGCTTGCTTTTTGAAATTCACTCCTTTTGCCTCCTGCCCACATCCTATCTCTTTAGTGTTGTTGTCCCAGCCCTCTTTCTATGACTTGTTTAATCTTACAGTTGTTGCAATATGTTTCATTTCATTAACTTTATGCTTTTCTAAAATTATTAATGACAGTGCAGGGTAATCTAAGAGTAATTATTTTCAACTACTGAAACTCTATTAAACCTAGACTTGATGGAATGGCTGCTGAAAGCATCTGAGGTTAAAATTGAGAGTATTGCTGCATTTTTTACTGAACAATAAATAATACAAGATGTAATATAACACAGACATCCATAGTCAGGGGAACAGACAGGAGATTCTGTGAGCCTGACAGAGATACCCGCATGGTGTGTTGCCTCCCAGGTGCCAGGGTATGGGATGTCTCGGATTGGGTCCTGAATATTCTAAAGGGGGAGGGTGAGCAGCCAGTTGTCTTGGTACACGTTGGTACCAATGACATAGATAGGACAAAGGAGGAGGTCCTGAAGAGAGATTTCCAGGAGTTAGGAAGGAAGCTGAGAAGCAGGACCTCCAGGGTAGTAATCTCGGGATTGCTACCTGTGCCACGTGCTAGCGAGGGCAAGAATAGTCGGATCAGGCAGTTGAATGTGTGGCTGATAGACTGGTGTAGGGGGCAGGGCTTCAGATTCTTGGGTAATTGGGATCTTTTCTGGGGAAAGTATGACCTGTTCAAAAAGGACAGGTTGCACCTGAACCTGAAGGGGACCAATATCCTGGCAGGAAGCTTTAATAGAGCTTTTAGGGAGGGTTTAAACTAATTTGGCAGGGGGATGGGAACCGGAATGATAGAGCAGAGGAAAGGGAAAACAGAAATAAATCTAAGATAGTGAGCAGTAAAGATAGGCGGGTGATGGAGCAAATTTGTAGCCATTGGGATGAGTTGCAGTGAAATCAAAGCAAAAAGTATCAAATACTGGTCTTAAGGTGTTGTACTTAAATGCACGCAGCATAAGGAATAAGGTGGATGATCTTGTACAGCTACAGATTGGCAGGTATGATATTGTGGCCATCACTGAGACCTGGCTAAAGGATGCATGTCTCTGGGAGCTGAACGTCCAAGCATACATGGTGTATCGGAAGGATAGGAAGGTAGGCAGAGGGGGAGGCGTGGCTTTATTGGTAAGAAATGATATTAAATCATTAGAAAGAGGTGATAGAGGATCGGAAGGTGCAGAATCTTTATGGGTTGAGCTAAGAAATAACAGGGGTAAAAGGACCCTGATGGCAGTTATTTATAGGCCTCCAAACAACTGCAGTGATGTGGACTACATATTACAACTGGCAATAGAAAAGGCTTGTCAGAATGGCAGTGTTACGATAATTGTGGGGGATTTTAACATGCGAGTAGATTGGGAAAATCAGGTCAGCACTGGATCTCAAGAGAGAATTTGTAGAATGTCTGCGAGATGGCTTTTTAGAACAGCTTGTTGTTGAGCCCTCTAGGGAATCGGCTGTACTGGATTGGGTATTGTGTAATGAACCGGAGGTGATTAGAGAGATTGAGGTGAAGGAACCTTTAGGAGGCAGTGATCATAACATGATTGAGTTCACTGTGAAATTAGAAAAAGAGAAGCCGAAATCTGATGTATCAGTATTTCAGTGGAGTAAAATAAATTACAGTGGCATGAGAGAGGAACTGGCCAAAGTTGACTGGAAAGGGACACTGGTGGGAAAGACAGCAGAGCAGCAGTGGCTGGAGTTTATGCGAGAAATGAGGAATGTGCAAGACAGGTATATTCCAAAAAAGAAGAAATTTTCGAGTGGAAAAAGGACGCAACTGTGGTTGACAAGAGAAGTCAAAGCCAAAGTTAAAGCAAAGGAGAGGGTATACAAGGAAGCAAAAATTAGTGGGAAGACAGAGGATTGGGAAGTTTTTAAAACCTTACAAAAGGAAACCAAGAAGGTCATTAAGAGAGAAAAGATTAACTATGAAAGGAAGCTAGCAAATAATATCTAAAAGCTTTTTCAAGTATATAAAGAGTAAAAGATAGGTGAGAGTAGATATAGGACCGATAGAAAATGATGCTGGAGAAATTGTAATGGGAGATAAGGAGATGGCAGAGGAACTGAATGAGTATTTTGCATCAGTCTTCACTGAGGAAGACATCAGCAGTATACCGGACACTCAAGGGTGGCAGGGAAAAGAAGTGTGCGCAGTCACAATTATGACAGAGAAAGTACTCAGGAAGCTGAATAGGCTAAAGGTAGATAAATCTCCTGGACCAGATGGAATGCACCCTCGTGTCCTGAAGGAAGTAGCTGTGGAGATTGCGGAGGCATTAGCGATGATCTTTCAAAAGTTGATAGATTCTGTCATGGTTCTGGAAGACTGGAAGATTGCAAATGTCACTCCGCTATTTAAGAAGGGGGCAAGGAAGCAAAAAGGAAATTATAGACCTGTTAGCTTGACATCGGTGGTTGGGAAGTTGTTGGAGTCGATTGTCAAGGATGAGGTAACAGAGTACCTGGAGGCATATGACAAGATAGGCTGAACTCAGCATGAATTCCTTAAAGGAAAATCCTGCCTGACAAACCTATTACAATTTTTTGAGGAAATTACCAGTAGGCTAGACAAGGGAGATGCAGTGGATGTTGTATATTTGGATTTTCAGAAGGCCTTTGACAAGGTGCCACACGTGAGGCTACTTAACAAGATAAGAGCCCATGGAATTATGGGAAAGTTACATACGTGGATAGGACGTTGGCTGATTGGCAGGAAACAGAGAGTGGGAATAAAGGGATCCTATTCTGGTTGGCTGCCGGTTACCAGTGGTGTTCCACAGGGGTCAGTGTTGGGGCCTCTTCTTCTTACATTGTACATTAACGATTTGGATTATGGAATAGATGGCTTTGTGGCTAAGTTTCCTGACGATACGAAGATAGGGGGAGGGGCCGGTAGTGCTGAGGAAACGGAGAGTCTGCAGAGAGACTTGGATAGATTGGAAGAATGGGCAGAGAAGTGGCAAATGAAGTACAATGTTGGAAAGTGTATGGTTATGCACTTTGGCAGAAAAAATAAACAGGCAGACTATTATTTAAATGGGGAAAGCTTTGAAAGTTCTGAGATGCAACGGGACTTGGGAGTCCTCGTACAGGATACCCTTAAAGTTAACCTCCAGGTTGAGTCAGTAGTGAAGAAGGCGAATGCAATGTTAGCATTCATTTCTAGGGGAATAGAGTATAGGAGCAGGGATGCGATGTTGAGGCTCTATAAGGCGCTGGTGAGACCTCACTTGGAGTACTGTGGGCAGTTTTGGTCTCCTTATTTAAGAAAGGATGTACTGACGTTGGAAAAGATACAGAGAAGATTCACTAGAATGATTCCGGGAATGAGAGGGTTAGCATATGAGGAACGTTGGTCTGCTCTTGGACTGTATTCCTTGGAGTTTAGAAGAATGAGGGGAGACCTCATAGAAACAATTCGAATGTTAAAAGGCATGGACAGAGTGGATGTGGCAAAGTTGTTTCCCATGATGCGGGAGTCTAGTACGAGAGGGCATGACTTAAGGACTGAAGGCGCCCTTTCAGAACAGAGATGCGAAGAAATTTTTTTAGTCAGAGGGTGGTGAATCTATGGAATTTGTTGCCACGGGCAGCAGTGGAGGCCAAGTCATTGGGTGTATTTAAGGCAGAGATTGATAGGTATCTGAGTAGCCAGGGCATCAAAGGTTATGGTGAGAAGGTGGGGGAGTGGGACTAACTGGGAGAATTGATCAGCTCATGATAAAATGGCGGAGCAGACTCAATGGGCTGAATGGCCTACTTCTGCTCCTTTGTCTTATGGTCTTATGGTCTTAATAAACCTTTTGAACCCAATCAAGCTGAACAGTGTGAACTAAATTCCTTTACTAAAATAAGTTTACCTGAACTTCGAGAAATAATTATTCAACTAAAACCGTTCACTGTGTCCTTGATCCTATTCTCTTAGGCATTTTTTTAAACAGAACTTTCTGACGTGCTAATCGACAGTGTACTCGACATTGTTAATTGCTCAATAGTTTCTGGTATTTTTCCAGATTCCTTAAAAACTGCAGTAGCTAAAACCCTGCTTAAGTAAAAATAATCCAGACTGTTGTTCTTTGGACAATTTTAGACCTATCTCCAACCTGGATTTTCTAAGTAAAATTTTAGAAAAAGTTTATTGACAATTAATTTACTACTTGAATAAAAATACTATTCTTGACAAGTATCATTTAGAATTTAGATCAAATCGTAGCGCAGAAGCTGTATTGCTTAAAGTAGTTAAAGACTTCTGGTTTAATGCTGGCTTAGGTAACATCAGTTCTAGTTTTCTTAGATTTGAGCACTGCATTAGTCAATGGATAGGTCTTTCTGATACTGCCTTAAGCTGGTTTCAATCTTATATAATAGAAAGAAAATTATTTGTTCGCTATGGTGAATGTGCATCCAAAATCTATTTGTTGTGTTTGGTGTGCAGCAAGGATCAATTCTTGGCCCGTTGTTCTCACTACATGCTCCCATTGGGTCAGATTATTTCAAAACGTAAGGTGAATTACCACAGCTATGCAGACGACATACAACTATTTGCCTATTACACCAGATGACCCTGAGGCTCTAAGCCCTCTGGTCCGGTGTCGTATTAGCATTAGAGTAGATGAGTCTAAATTTCATTATAGAAACTGTGCTATATAAGATAAAAAAAACACATATTGACTATTGGTAGCAATAAAAAAATTGTGAATCTTAGAAATAAATGATCATCTGGCCTTATAAATGAAGCTAGAAGTAAAGAATTATGTATTATTGCTGACTCTGAGCTGTCTTGATTAACATATTATCCATATTATTAAGACTGCGTTCTTTCATTTAAGGAACATTGCAAGAGTTTGATTTCTTGCAACATCACAAGATGCAGAAAAATTGATGCAGTACACACTTCTGTTTTTAGTCAATTAGACTATTGTAATGCATTCTTTTCAAGACTGTCTAAGAAAGATATAAATCAGCTGCAGCTTATTCAAAATGCAGCAGCAAGAATCTTAACCTAAAAAAAGAAACTCTGAGCACATTTCATCGATCTTGGATCATTGCACACTGGTTGCCCGTTTCCTTTAGGATCAATTTTAAAATACTCAATTGTATCTAAGGCTCTGAATAATCTAGTTCTTCTGTGTATTTTGGAGCATCAGTCCCCTTCCATCCCTAATCGTAGTCTTGGATCCATGAATGCTGATTGGCTTAGTATTCCTAGAGCAAAGTATATGAGAACTGTGATGTGGCCTTTTGCCTTTTGTTCTTATGCATCTAAAGACTGGAATACTCTACCGACTGAGACCCGCCAGACTTGTAGTGTAGAGTGTTTTAAAACACCTCTAAAAATCTACTTTTTAAAAAGTTGGCATACTTATAGGATTACTTAATACCAGTTGATGTGGATTACATTCATCTAATTTGGTACATTTGATTAGATTTTATTCTATGTAATGTTTGTCTTTACTTATGTATTTATAATTTTGTTTCATATGTTTATGATCAAAGGATTCCAAGTATACAACCCTGAGATTCGGCTTCTCCAGTGCCATGAAACAAAGAAAACCTTGGAACTTGTTCAAAGCAAAACAACAACCGCCCCCATGCAAAAAGAATACAAATCGTATAAACGGCAATAAGAACATCAACCCCAGCCCCCCAGGTAAAATACAAATTGTGCAAACGACAAGAAAGAACAAGCAAAAACACAAAATCAAAAGAATCCATATTCAGTTCAGCTCAGTGTTCATCATCTACAGGCCACCCCACCCAATTCAAAGTTGCCCAAACTAACAACAGGTAAAGGAGTGACCAGGAACTACAGTTCAATCCATAAGTTGCCAACCCAGGACTGCAGACTCTTTCCTCTGGTAGCAGTGAGTGAGAGGCTAATGGACAGCCCATTGCTCACCTTGCTGTTTCAATCTTCCTCGATGATTTAATTGGCAAGATCGGTGAGAAGTGAAGCCAATCACAGGCTCATGCTCCGCTTCTAGCCTTCTTGGCCTTGAAGCCGCTCACCTCCTCGAACCTTCTCGGAGACAGTAAAGCTCCAGATTGTTCAATTGGCCCAAAAACACACTATCAAGCTGTAGATCACAGGCTCCAATAGTACCAGAAGCACATTTGAAAGAAAAAGAAGACATAAAAGAAAGGAAAAGAAGTCTCATGGACCGTCTGGAGGATGTCATCTGTGGTAGCATTGTTTGCTGGTGCCTTCTTCCATATTGATTTAAAGCACTTTGAGCCTGCATCCTAATGTATGGAAGGTGCTATATAAAGTTATTATTACTATTATTAACTTGAAGTTATAACCCTTTTTCTTTCCACAGATGCCACCTGACCAGATATTTTTGGCATTTTCTATTTTCTACTGGAAAGCCAGGATTCATTATTTTTGCCATCTTTACAATTGGGATGTTTAAGATGATAGCTATGCTCTGCTTAAAGGGATATGCAAGGATATTTAAAATTTTTTGCCACTAAATCTTTGTGCCTTGAAACCACCAGGTAATGGGAGCAGTTTCTCTTATCCTTATCAGAACCCATCATGGCCTTGAACACCCTTACCTAAATTGCATTCACCCTTCTCTACCTGAGAACAACCCCCAGTTTCCCCGGTGACCCTGGGAGCTGAAGTCCCCATCTGTGGAACCATTCCAGTTAATCTTCCCTATACTGTCTCTAGGGCCTTCACATCTTTGCCAAGATGACATGACTGGAAATGAACAAAATAGTTATTGTTTGATCCCTGATTTATCATTGGCTTTCCATTGTTACAATTATTTCTCAATGAAACATAGAAACATAGAAAACCTACAGCACAATGCAGGCCCCTTGGCCCACAAAGCTGTGCCGAACATGTCCTTATCTAGGCTTACCCATAGCCCTCTATTTTTCTAAGCTCCATGTACCCATCCAGCAGTCTATTAAAAGACCCCATCGTATCCGCCTCCACCACCACCACTGGCAGCCCATTCCATGCATTCACCACTCTCTGTGTAAAAAACTTAACCCTGACATCTCCTCTGTACCTACTTCCAAGCACCTTGAAGTTATGTCCTCTTGTGCTAGCCATTTCAATTACAAAGCTTTGCTAACACTTGTTTGTAAATGTCCTGTCACTGTCAAAGTTTAGACATGTATCCTCCCTGATAGCTCATTAGAACTGTGACATTTGAATTATATTTCTCATATTTCCTTATGGTACTGAGAGGCCATTCCACCCACTGAGCCTCTACTGTCTCTCAGCTATTTCCCAGTGCCCCTGTAACCTGTTCTTCCTCATGTGTCCATTAACTTCCCCCTCATTTTTCTCCCGCTCCCTTAGACAAGGTGTGATTTATAGTAATTTGTTAATCTCTGTCTTTGAAATGTGGGAGCACCTAAAGAAACCCATGCAGACACGGAGAAAATGTACGAACTCCTTACAGGCAGTGGCAGGAATTGAACCCTGATCTTACAGGCTGGTGGTTTAAACTGATTGCACTAACTGCTACGCTCTCTCTTTCTGTCCTAAAACCAACTTCAGTTCAAAGTTGCTGCTGACCTTTTTATTCTCGGATCTTATTTTGCCTGACCAGCCTTTTTTTTCTATATTTTTTCAGGCGTAGTCTGAAAATGCCTTTTCTCCATACCTGCTGCGTTCCTCTTATTAATCTTCTCTACTTGTCATCACACATTCCCATCAGATTGATCAAATGTAATTTGCAACCAACGAGGCCATGCTCCCTCAAAGCTCTGGCAACGGAGAATACAGATGTACATAGAGGAAAATAAAAGGAAGGGGAATGAGACTGCAGACCCAGGAACCAGCATGGATATGATGGGGTGAATGGCATCATTTTGCATCATGAGAAGATCATTAAGATAACTAAAGTTAAACAGATCTGTAATTGCTAGGCATGTTGTTACATCCCTTGTTTAACTGTGTTTCACTAGTCATGTTTGGGTTCTCTGGCAACCCCCTTTGGAGAGCTTTTGCAAAACCCATAGAATAACATCTCCATCTTTTCAGAATTCATTCCATCCAGCCAAAATAACAATTGGGTTAAACATTTTTCTTTACATTTCCTCCTCGTCATCTTATTCATTCAACCAATTAGTGCTCCTTGTATTGAGATGTTGACACCATTTCTTTGTGCCACAGTGTAGTAGTTAAGTTACTGGGCTACTAGCCAGAGGTTTGGGTTATTCGCCCAGAGATATGAGTTCAAGTCCCAGTGTGATAGTTGATGAATTTGAACTCAAATAACTACATGAATCTGAAATGTATGAGAAACAGGATTGCTGCAAAGACCTACTTAGTTTACTGATGTTGATGAGAGATAACATCTACTGTCTGTCAGTTTTACCTAAATGTCAAAGTCCAGGTTCTCCAATACGATTGACAATGTTCAAGGCCAATAAGTTCTGGCAATGCCAGAGATGGCTACATCCTATGAATGGATAAATAAGAGAGTAATGTGATCATGAGCAAATACTTGTTGGCCACCAAAGGTTAAGCATTGGCTAGGGCAACTTCACATCCACCTTGTCAAACTGCCTGATGGCTGCGACTCTACATTTCAGTGACAGAAGCCGCAAGACTGGGAGGCGGTGTCGAAGGAAGTTCAGTGGGTTGGAAGGTGGAGAGCTGTTTAATTGGCCTCCTCTGTCCTCTGTGGAGTCAAAGCTTGTTGAGTGTTGAGACTATGCCCACTGAGACGAATGGTGAATACTCTTTAAATTGACTTTGTCACCAAGCCAAAGTTCTCTAATCTTTTGGTGACTAACTGTAGTAATAATTTGAAAATCATAGAGTGATGTTTTATTGTCTTTTCTATGCTGAGAGATTCTGAGTTCCAGTTCCACTCCAGACATCTGAACACTAACATGGAGGAGTTTGAGAGGAGATTGATATGTCACCAAAGACTCTAGCACAGAGGTCCCCAGACCTGGTAGGGGTCTATGGCATAGAAAAAGGATTGAGACCCCTGCTGTAGCAAGTTTCTGCAGAAGTATCATGGAGAGCATTCTGACTGGTTGCATTGCTGTCTGGTCTGGAGGTACCAATGCACAGGATCGAAAAAAGCTGCAGAGGATTGCAAACACAGCCTGCTCCATCATGGGCATTAGCCTCCTAAGCATCAAGTATCTCTTCAAAAGGTGTTGCCTCAAAAATGCAGTGTCCATCATTAAGGAACTCAACCGCAGAGGACAAGCTCTCTTATCATGGCAACCATCAGGGAGGAGATACAGGAACATGATGCCACACACTCAATGTTTTAGACTCAGCTTTTCCCCTTCGGCCAACATATTTCTGAACTGTTAAGAAACACTACCTCACTATTAACACTCTCTTTGCACTGCTTATTTCGTTTTTATGCATTTCTTATTGTAACTTATAATATTTGGATGTATTCATTGAACAGCTGCTGCAAAACAACTAATGTCATTGGTGCTATCTCGGATCGAGTCCTCAGCATCCTTAAGTGGGGAATGAACAGCCAGAGGTCACGGTTCATGTGGGTACCAATGACATAGCTAAGAGAGTGATGTTCAGGGAGTTAGTTGCCAAGTTAAAGGACAGGACCTCTAGGGTTGTGATCTCAGGATTGCTACCTGTACTATGTGCTAGTGAGGCGGGAAATAGGAAGATCATACAGATTACCACGTGGCTAAGGACTTGGTGTAGGAAGACAGGCGTCCGGGACAGCAATGAGCTTCACAGCACATGAGCACTCCTAAATTTAATGAGAAGCTGTTCCTAATCCATTTAAGATGAAAAAGTTAATAACACAAGTGAGAGTCAGGTACATAAATTGCATGCATTCCAAACAGTGAAAGTGGGTCAGTCAGACAGAAGTGCAACTGAATTCATGAGGCTGTGGCGCTAGTGGGAGGGAATAAATTGATGGTTTCAACCTATCCAATATGCCAGACTAGCTGGCTGGTCCTTCCTCCGTCTGTCAACTCGGATTTCACAGCTGCAGTTACAACTGGCTTCCAGCAGAGGTCAGAGGAGCCTTGCCCACGGCAGAAAATAGTGACCAGATCAATTTAAGCGGAATCAGCATCCTGGAACACTGGACCACTTATTCCCAGTTTCAACGGGAGCTCCTTTTTAATGGAAACCTGCGACCCTTTTTTTTTGCATTTGGAAGAATGAGTTAATATTTCAAACAAACACGAAGTGGGTATTTAAGGCTGCTTCCCCTTTCACAATGTCACATTGACATTTTTAATCATGAGGTTCTGCAGTTGCTGGAAGTAATATACACAAAATGCTGGAGGAACTCAACATGTCGGACAGCATGCATGGAAATGAACAAACTATCAATGTTTCAGACTGAAACCTTTCTTCAGGACTGGAAAGAGATAGGAAGATGCCAGCGTTGTATTTGATATTGAGGGAGAGTGCAGAGCACTCCAGGAGCCCAGCATGCAGGCTGTTCAACTCAACTTTATTGATTACTCTGCCTGTACAGGATGTGGAATCCTCCCACATGTGAGTGGCTAATTGAATGACGTAAGAACACCACAACATCTCCCCTTCTTACAAAAAAAAGAAAAACTAGGTATGTACTTCTTGTCTATAGAACTGCGTTGAAATTATATTCACTGAAATTGAACAATTCAGTTCACTTTACCCATCGCACGTAACGTGATCCTTACATAAACATAAAAAAAATTGCCAACATTATAACTGTCTTCCTCATTGTTTTTAACAATTTTTCGCTCTTTGTTTTCCTTTTTTTTTACCAATTTCTTTCTTTTTAAGAGCAGTCTCATTTTGTGAAATGTTGCCAATGTTAGAACTCTTTTCAAAAATATAATGGAGGCCAAGGTAGACTACCTGAACACTCTGGCAAAGTGAGAGGATTATTCTGCCTCTTTAGTCACTTGCCGGAAGTTATTAGTCTATGAAGATTATCGTTGTAGTGGGACAGGTAAACAACCTGATCTGGTGTAGGCTCCTGGAGGTGTTGGAGCGGATGGGGATTCTTGAACAGAAGTGTCCACCTCAGGTAAGTGGTCCTTGTCATAAGAATCAGGCCACTCCATTTCTTTCTTGACCTTTTGTGGAGAAAATTCATGAGCAGACATCCGTTGAGCTTGATTCCACTTTGTGATGTTCTGATCACAAACTATCGTCGTGCATACTGCTGAGTCTGGGTTTGTGAACTCCGTTTGGAACATCTGGCTATCCATGCTCACAGCATTGCATGACTTTGCTGCAGATTTGGTCCTTTTTCAACTCAGCATGAATTTTACTCTGTTTTGCAGGAAAGATTTCATGTACCTGAGATAATTGGTATCTCCCATACACTCACTTTTGCATGACATCCTCTATAGAGTGTCTGGTGTTGTGAAAGCTTTGCCTGGGACATGTTCAATATCGTAACAGTATCGCATAAGCCTCACTCTGAATCTTTGCAGATGTGGAGGTAAGTCATCCAAGTGTTTCGAACACAGGAGGCTGACAGGTGGCTTGTGGTTTGTTTCAAGTAAGACTTCAGTGCCCATCGAGTAACAGCTGAAGTGTTCAGAAGCCCACACGAGAGTCAGCGTCTCCTTTCTGATTTGCGTGCAATCCTGTTCGGTAGGAGTCAGTGCCCTTGATGCATATGCCACCGGTTTCCATCCAGCACTGCACCCTCTAGACCAAAGGAACAATCACCTGCTGAGATCTTGGTTGCTTTGTTCAGATCAAAGAACACCAATATTGGTGGAGAGATAAACTCTGCTTTAAGTGATGAGAATGACTTCTCCTGTGGTGTGCCCCATGTCCAAATATTTCTCTGAGAAAGGAGGTCAGGTAGTGTCTTTGTTTTCTCTGCCCAATCTGAAATGAACTTTGCCAGCTGGTTTACCATGCCGAGGAAACTGTGGATCCCTGATATATTCATAGGTTGTTCCATGTTCCGAACTTCTGCCACTTTGTCTGAATCCAGTTGCATTCCCTCTGAGGACAGTTGGTGGTCTAAGAATGTCACCTCCAACTTTGCAGACTTGCATTTATTTTTGTTCAGGGTGATTCCAGCCCTGTTTCACTTTCTCCAAGGCAGCTTCCACTCTTTTCTCATGTTCCTCATTTGATCCTCCGATGATGAGCATATTGTCCATGTGGGAGACTACTCCTTCCGGTCCCTCCAAAATTTGTTTCAACCTTATCTGAAAGGGTTCAGGGGCTGATGAGATGCCAAAAGGGCATCTCTTGAAGGCATAGCGTCCATATGATGTGACAAAGGTTGTGAGCTTCTATGACACAGGAGCTAAACAGATCTGCCAGAACCGTGAGCTTGCATCTAGTTTGGTGAACTTTGCTCCACTCAGCATACCCAACGTGTGCTGAACAGAGGGCAGAATGAACTTCTCACACCTCACTGCATTGTTCTTGTTTGTTAGACCAGCACAGATCCTCACTGTGCCATCTGGTTTGAGAACAGGAACAACGTCCGCTCACCAGTCAGTCGGTCCACTCACTCTAGTTATTATGTCATGAGCTCCATTCTCTCAAGTTCAGTTTTGACTTTGTTCATCAGTATGACTGGTCAGAGAGTAGGGTGTCACTCCTGGCCTCAGTTAGATAAAGTACTCTTCGTTCAGTACACCCAGGCCATTTTCCGGGTATTTCTTCTACCACTGAACATTGTTAGCGAATCCAGCTTTGCAATGAGGTTCGGCTTCTCGTCCCAGTAGTGGTGAGAAGAGATTCTGATCAGCATAGACATCCTCTATGAACTGTTTCTCACCTTTACGGATGGAAGTAGTAAACATTCCTTTCACACTGAGCTTATGTTTACCGCTGTACCATTGAGAGCATACTCACCAACTGCATCTCAGTGTGGTATGGCAATTGTCCCGTATCGGACCGCAAAGCACTCCAGCGTGTGGTGAAAACTGCCCAGCGGATTATCGGCACCCAATTGCCCACCATTGAGAACATCTACCATAAACATTGCCTGGGCAGGGCGAAAAGCATTATCAGGGATGTATCTCACCCTAACCATGAACCTTTTACTCTCCTCCCATTCGCTAGGCGCTACAGGAGCCTCCACTCCCCCACCAGCAGGCTCAGGAAGAGCTTCTTCCCTGAGGCTGTGACCCTGCTGAACCTCACATCACAGCACTAAGCAGTATTGCACCCATATTGTACTGTCTCAGTACGTTTATATTTGTGTGCTGTAGCACTTACTTTTTATTCACAGTTATCTTGTAAATAACACTATTCTTTGCATTTCTGGTTAGATGCTAACTGCATCTCACTGGCTTTGTATCTGTACTGGGCACAATGACAGTAAAGTTGAATCTAATCTAATGTTTCCCTGGCCCCAAGAGCACTTTCTTTATTGGGTTTAGCATAATGCCTGTTTTTTTTTATCAGTTTTGTGAACAGACATTTGGGGATGGCTGTGACATCTGCCTCAGTGTCCATTTTGAATGTCCCTGCCTCATTTTGCAGCTGAA
Source organism: Mobula hypostoma (assembly GCF_963921235.1). Lineage (NCBI taxonomy): Eukaryota > Metazoa > Chordata > Chondrichthyes > Myliobatiformes > Myliobatidae > Mobula > Mobula hypostoma. The sequence goes on from NC_086111.1 coordinate 25,115,462, forward strand.
CCTTAGTACACCGGCCTTGTCTATTTGAATCTAGAGCCTCAAGGAAAGCTCTCTCTTTGTCTGAATCATGGTCTTCTTTGACTTCCTGAAGAACTGTGTTTGAGTGTTACTGGCTTTTACAATGGCCAGCTCTATTGCATTGATGGCATTCCACTTCTTTTGCTGGACAGAGCTCTTTGACTTGGAATGGAGACTTGCTGCATCCCATGCAGTTGGACTTTTACCTGCTCTTTGTTTCACTTGTCTGGTTTTGTTTGAACTGAGCTCTACAATCACCTCTTTCTGTAGTCTTTCTGACTGCACCTTGTTTGTACCCTTCTTTTTGTACAGCTTCCAGCTTTCCCTCAGCATCGTTTCCCTGCCTGAGTTCTGCCGTGACTGATGAACATTCTCATTCTGCCTGACCGTAGTAGTAGCTTTCTCTTGTGTCAGATTTGCCTGCAGCTAAAGTCTCACTGACAATTTGGTGTCTAGTACCCCGACAATAATCCTGTCTCTAATGGGCTGTTCTCTCAGGTTTCCACATGCACAGTTGTCTGGCAGGGCATACAATGACATGATGGAGTCATTTACACTTTCATCTGGCTCCTGTTTTGTGGAGTTGAACTTTGCTCTCTCATATATAGAAACATAGAAATATAAAAAACCTACAGCACAATACAGGCCCTTCGGCCCACAAAGTTTTGCCGAACATGTCCCTACCTTAGAAATTACTGGTCTTACCCATAGCCCTCTATTGTACTAAGCTCCATGTACCTATCCAAAAGTCTCTTAAAAGACCCTATCGTATCCACCTCCACCACCGTTGCCAGCAGCCCATTCCACGCACTCACCACTCTCTGAGTAAAAAACTTACCCCTGAAATCTCCTCTGTACCTACTCCCCAGCACCTTAAACCTGTGTCCTCTTGTGGCAACCATTTCAGCCCTGAGAAAAAGCCTCTGACTATGCACACGATCAATGCCTCTCATCATCTTATACACCTCTATCAGGTCACCTCTCATCCTCTGTCGCTCCAAGGAGAAAAGGCCGAGTTCACTCAACCTGTTTTCATGAGGCATGCTCCCCAATCCAGGCAACATCCTTGTAAATCTCCTCTGCACCCTTTCTATGGTTTCCACATTTTGGTTTCCTGTGAAATATCCTTTGAATTTGCCCTGCACTGTTTTGTACTCCTTTTTCTGAGCATCTGTCAGTCCCAATCTACCCATGGTGTCATCTGCTTCGTCACCCATGCAGTATATCAGTGTGCTTACTTGATGCTCTTCTGAAGCCTGAGTGAGATTGCTCGCAACCCTAAATCTCTCAAAGTATCTGAGCCATCTCTCAAAGTTCCCTGGTTTAGTGAAATCAAGTGTCTCGGGGGGCTTTATTATGTAAGTAGATGTAGGTACTGCAGGTATTTGCTGTATTTTCCTGTGTGTTTATTTGTTTTATTTATTTGGACTACAAAAGTGTTCTTTTCTCCCCCTCAGCTTTTGACAGACTTCTCTGCTGCATCTGTGTGTCTGTGAACTTCCCCAGGCTAGTGGCCCACAGATTATTGCAATATATCCATTTTAGGGTGCAGACTGAAGGTGTTGCCTAGCAAACCTGGCTGGTTCTCAGCTCAATAGCGAAGTAGCACAGAAAGTTTAGATTGATAAGTCTCTGGAAAATTTTCATAGGTATATGCAAACAAAAACATTCTTACTGTAAATTCATTCTTTTTTAGGGATCTCCTTTGGTGTCCAGTGCTGCTGACTGTAACTTCCATTGTAGAATTCGGTGCAGTACTGTGAGATGACCAAATTATAAATAATTTTAACATAATCTCTCTGACTTTGAATTCTGTTTCACTGGAGAGGAAGCTCAGTGCCTGCTTTTAATTGCCATGGCATCGTTAGGTTGTGTTGCAACATTTAATAAGAACTGTAACAGTCCCCTCTGTGCATACACTTCTCTTGCTTACTGGAGTTTTACTTTAAATGAGGAAAGCTTCCTGTTAATCAAGGTCAGTCATGAATTCTGATGAAACGCCATCGAACTAAAATATTAATGTGTTTCTCCCTCCACAGATGCTGCTTGACCTGTTGAATATTTCCAGTATTCATGCATACCTATAGTTTGTTTCTGCTTTTCCTCATATCAGGGACATCCTAATGATCTTGTTAAATGACAGAGCGATTTAAGGAGCTGAGTGGCTTGCTGTCAAGGAGTCAAGATGGCGCTGAGTTGCGATCTCCATCAGGATTGTGGCTCAGTCCTAGTTTGTTTTCAGGGGGATAGTTTTGGGGACAGAGAGGGGTCAGGTTAGGATCTAGATGTGGGTGAATTAGAGGTCAGATTAGGTTTTAGAACAGGAATGTGGAAGAGTTTGAAATTAGGCCTTTGCTCCGCAGTCCCTGTTTGAAGTCCGACAGCGTGGATGGGTGCTGAAGGACGTCCGTGGATGTTGGGCTGCCCTAGGTCGGTGGGTCCTCCATGTGAGGAGGAGGCATGAGGACCAGTGCACCCAGAGTTCAAGCGTAGCTTTCAGGGTCCCATCGTCAGCTAGTCTGTTGATCGATACCAAAGGTCGATTGGACATCCTGAAGTCAAAGCCTGATGACAGGAGCCTGGAGACTGGAGGCCTGTCCTGAGTTGCAGGGCGGCTGGTGGAGGCCTGTCCTGAGATGGAGGGTGGCTGGAGGAGGCCTGTCCTGAGTGGAGGGCGGCTGGTGGAGGCCTGTCCTGAGATGGAGAGCGGCTGGAGGAGGCCTGTCCTGAGATGGAGGGTGGCTGGTGGAGGCCTGTCCTGAGATGGAGGACGGCTGGTGGAGGCCTGTCCTGAGCTGGAGGGCGGCTGGTGGAGGCCTGTCCTGAGATGGAGGACGGCTGGTGGAGGCCTGTCCTGAGCTGGAGGGCGGCTGGTGGAGGCCTGTCCTGAGTTGGAGGATGGCTGGTGGAGGCCTGTCCTGAGATGGAGGGTGGCTGGTGGAGGCCTGTCCTGAGATGGAGGTGGCTGGTGGAGACCTGTCCTGAGTTGGAGGGTGGCTGGTGGAGGCCTGTCCTGAGTTGGAGGGCAGCTGGTGGAGGCCTGTCCTGAGTTGAGGGCGGCTGGCAGCGAGGAATTGAGCTTGTGTTGCTGGTGCAGTTTTGTTCCTTGTGTTCTGTGCTGTTCTGTCGAGCACTGTGGGCATATTATGTTGGCGCAGGAATGTGTGGCAACACCTGCGGGCTGTACCCAGCACATCCTAAAGCATTTTGGCTGTTAATGCAATTTTACATTTCAATGTTCCAAGAAAATTTATTAACAAAGTTCCTACAGTATGAGTACTGTTTCCACCCCTGTGATTTATTTTCATGTAGACAATCACAGTAAATATAAGAAACAAGAGGAGAAGATGGTGGCGTGACGACAGCGCGTGCGGCCTCTCCGGTGAATGATATCTGTAATCTGTCAAGTAGGGGACCGTGCACAATTCTGATTTGATGGAGACGGACGTGAGAGTACGGAGGAACATCTGGAAAACTTCTGAATTTCCCGCTTCACTGCTGCTGCTACTGAGTGGTAACCGGAATCTCTGGAGCAGAAGGCCCCGAATCCGCGGCTTTGCTTGTTTCAGTGGCCGGGGCGAGGTCGAAGGCGCTCGGCAGAGGATGGCGCTCGGGAGGCTGTATCGGAGAGGCTGGTTGGAGGCTCGAAGTTTTCGGACGGATGGACTCAGTGTTGGCTGTGGTCGGCTGCTTCCAAGGTATCGGCAAGTTGACGGTGCCTGGAGGTTTATGGCAGGGAGTTTCTCCCTTTTGCCGCCTGCTATCAGGGACTCAGGAGCTGATCGATTCAGGGACTTTCAGACTCTTTTTATCGTGCCCATGGTTTGTTCTTCATCAAATTATGGAATTGCTTTGCACTGCTGTAACTATATGTTATAATTATGTGGTTCTGTCAGTGTTAGTCTTTGGTTTGTCCTGTTTTCTGTGATATCACTCTGGAGAAACATTGTATCATTTCTTAATGCATGTATGCATTTCTAAATGACAACAAAAGAGGACTGAGTGTTCTCATAATCTAAACAAAATAGGATTAATAAAAGACTGCGCCCAACCTGATGGACAAAAACCAATGTGCAAAAAAACAACAACAACCTGTGCAATTACAAAAAGAAAGAGCGAGAAAGAAATAATAATAATAATAATAAATAAATAAGCTATAAATATTGAGAACATGAGGTGAAGAATCCTTGAAAGTGAGTCTGGTTGAGTGGGAGCAGGTCAGTGATGTGGAGAGTGAAGTTATCCCCTTCGGATCAGGAGGCTGACGATGGAGGGTTAATAACTGTCCCTGATCCTGGTGTTGTGAGTCCTGAGGCTGCTCTACCTTCCTCCTGATGGCAGCAGTGAGCAGAGAGCATCGTCTGGGCGATGGGGGCCCCGATGACAGATGCTGATTTCTTGCCACAGAGCTCTATGAAGATGTGTTCAATGGTGGGAAGAGCTTTACCCGTAATGGACTGGGCCATATCTACTACTTTTGGTAGGTTTTGCGTTGGTGTTTCCATACCAGGCCATGATGCAACCAGTCAATATACTCTCCACTGTACATCTATAGGTGTTTGTCAAAGTTTTAGATGACTTGCTGAATCTTTGCAAACTAAGTAAGTGGAAGTGCTCTCGTGCATTCCTTGTAATGTCACTCATGTGCTGGACCCAGGACAGCTCCTCTGAAATTATTTATTTATGGAGCCTCAGCACAGAACAGGCCCTTCTGGCCCTTAGAATTGTGCTGCCCCGCAATCCCCAATTTAACCCTAGCCGAATCAGGGGACAATTTACATTGACCAACTAACCTAGTAACTGGTATGCCTTTGGACCGTGGGAGGAAACCGGAGCACCCAGAGAACACACACGCATTCCACGGGGAGGAAGTGCAGACTTCTTACAGATGATGTTGGAACTGAACGCTGAACTTCCATGCCCTTTGCTAACCACTACGCCACTGTACTGCAGAAGTGCAGAACACCAAAGAACTGAAAGTAGCTGACCCTCTCCAACTCTGATCCTCCGATGAGGAATGGATCATGGATCTCTCGTTTCCTCCTCCTGAAGTCACTAATCATCTCCTTGGTCTTGCTGACATTGACTGAGAAGCTGTTGTGACTCCACTCAGCCAGATTTTCTGCCTCCCTCCTATATGCTGATTCACCACTGGCCTTGATTCGGCCAACTTATATATGGCACTGGAACTGTGATTAGCCTCAAAGGCATACGTATAAAGTGAGCAAAGCACACAACCTTGTGGTGCATCTTTGCTGAGGGAGGTTGTGCAGGAGATGCTGTTGCCCATCTGAACTGACTGGGGTCTGCAAGTGAGGAAACTGAGGAATCAGCAGCTTAGTCCATCTGGTGTATCGAGAAGCCCTTGGGTGTTACTGTTGTTCCCGGTGTGTTTGGAGTGAGCCATGTCTCCGTGAAGCACAGAACATGACATCATTATATGTTTCAATGTAGATATGATAAATAAATCTGAACCCAAATCTGTATGCAGATGCTGTGATGTCATACTCCTTTTCTAAGCAATAACTTTTGAAGCAACACAAATCCTATTCAGTTATATAATTATGTTCATTAAATGCTGTGGCAATGTTTCAAATGTATTTTCCTAATTTCATAATATATTTCTGGTGATCTGATTGACTATGCAAACATGTCTCATTCACCAAGAAAGAGTGAAATCCAGTTTCAAGCATGATAGAGTTGCGGAAAAACACTCCAAATGCGCCGATGCAATTGTGGTCTAATTAGAATAATTTATTAACACATTAATTGTAATAACATTGCGGATCTGCTTCCTAATTTTTGCAAAGTAGGATTTTTGAATAATTTATATACTGTATGCAAATTACAAGCATAATTGTCTTAATATTATATACATTGAAAGCATAATTCTATCTTCCATGTACCTTCAGAGCAGAAATAAAATTAATTTTACCATTCAGATAAATCCTAACCTGAATATTGCAAACAATTTATTACCCCATTAGCCAGATAATTTGCTGTGAATTTACACACATTATTTTATCTTAAAATGTGGCTACTCGTATATTTAAAAACATCAGATAAACCAATAAAATGCTATTACAATTTATACTGGTAAAATATATTTTGTTCTTTAAGATGCTGATTTCTTTTCCACGATCAATCTAACCTGTCCATGTTGCTGTCTTGAACTGATGAATGATCTCTCTAAATGCAATTTTAGAGCTTGATAAAAGGTCTTTGGTTCCCTAGATTGTTCGTACTATTGCAGACAATATGCCAATCAAAACAATTGTTAAATTCTGAGGGGAGTGTCAACTGACCCTGAAAAAGGTCTTATCATATGTAGAAAGATTTACTCTTCAGTTCTCAGAGTCGATACTAAGACATGTGGTAGGATGTTCTTCAGGTGGGTGGACCCAGATAAAAAATAAACTCAGTGCTCGATAGGAGAAATTAATACTGAAGATCTTTTCAGAGAATAATATGGGGAATATTCAAACTAAGAGCTCACTTATTCCGGACTTGAGCATCAGTCTTAGAATTAGAGGGTACTCAGTTAAAACAGATGAAGAGAAATTTTTTTAGCCGGACCATCATGGATTTGTGGAATTCATTGTCACATACAGCTGTGGAGGCCCGATCATTGAGCGTATTTAAGGAGGAGTTTGATAGGTATCTAATTAGTCGGGGTATCAAGGGATATGGGGCAAAAGCCAGAAATTGGAACTAAAACAACAGGAATACTGCAGATGCTGGCAATTCAAGCAACACACATCAAAGTTGCTGGTGAACGCAGCAGGCCAGGCAGCATCTTTAGGAAGAGGTACAGTCGACGTTTCAGGCCGAGACCCTTCGTCAGGACTAACTGAAGGAAGAGTTAGTAAGAGATTTGAAAGTGGGAGGGGGAGGGGGAGATCCAAAATGATAGGAGAAGACAGGAGGGGGAAGGATGGAGCCAAGAGCTGGACAGGTGATTGGCAAAAGGGATATGAGAGGATCATGGGACAGGAGGCCCAGGGAGAAAGACAAGGGAGAGGGGGGACCAGAGGATGGGCAAGGGGTATAGTCAGAGGGACAGAGAGAGAAAAAGGAGAGTGAGAGAAAGAATGTGTGTACATAAATAAATAACGGATGGGGTACGAGGGGGAGGTGGGGCATTAGTGGAAGTTAGAGAAGTCAGTGTTCATGCCATCAGGTTGGAGGCTACCCAGATGGAATATAAGGTGTTGTTTCTCCAACTTGAGTGTGGCTTCATCTTTACAGTAGAGGAGGCTGTGGATAGACATGTCAGAATGGGAATGGGATGTGGAATTAAAATGTGTGGCCACTGGGAGATCCTGCTTTCTCTGGCGGACAGAGCGTAGATGTTCAGCAAAGCGGTCTCCCAGTCTGCGTCGGGTCTTGCCAATATATAGAAGGCCACATCGGGAGCACCGGACGCAGCATATCACCCCAGCCGACTCACAGGTGAAGATTCGCCTCACCTGGAAGGACTGTCTGGGGCCCTGAATGGTGGTAAGGGAGGAAGTGTAAGGGCATGTGTAGCACTTGTTCCGCTTACAAGGATAAGTGCCAGGAGGGAGATCAGTGGGGAGGGATGGGGGGGACGAATGGACAAGGGAGTCGCGTAGGGAGCGATCCCTGCTGAAAGCAGAGAGGGGGGGAGGGAAAGACGTGCTTAGTGGTGGGATCCCGTTGGAGGTGGCGGAAGTTACGGAGAATAATATGTTGGACCCGGAGGCTGGTGGGGTGGTAGGTGAGGACAAGGGGAACCCTATTCCTAGTGGGGTGGTGGGAGGATGGAGTGAGAGCAGATGTACGTGAAATGGGGGAGATGCGTTTAAGAGCAGAGTTGATAGTGGAGGAAGGGAAGCCCCTTTCTTTAAAAAAGGAAGACATCTCCCTCGTCCTAGAATGAAAAGCCTCATCCTGAGAGCAGATGCGGCGGAGACGGAGGAATTGCGAGAAGGGGATGGCATTTTTGCAAGAGACAGGATGAGAAGAGGAATAGTCCAGATAGCTGTGAGAGTCAGTAGGCTTATAGTAGACATCAGTGGATAAGCTGTCTCCAGAGACAGAGACAGAAAGATCTAGAAAGGGGAGGACCGTGTCGGAAATGGACCAGGTAAACTTGAGGGCAGGGTGAAAATTGGAGGCAACTTGAGGGTAGGGTGAAAATTGGAGGCACCAACAAAAAGGCAGGCATAGCTAGGACCCATACGGGTGCCCATAGCTACACCTTTAGTTTGGAGGAAGTGGGAGGAGCCAAAGGAGAAATTATTAAGAGTAAGGACTAATTCCGCTAGACAGGTAGCTATGGGCACCCGTATGGATCCTAGCTATGCCTGCCTTTTTGTTGGCCGTCTAGCGGTTTCTCTCACTCTCCTTTTTCTCCCTCTGTTCCTCTGACTATACCCCTTGCCCATCCTCTGGTCCCCCCCTCCCCCTTGTCTTTCTCCCTAGGCATCCTGTCCCATGATCCTCTCGTATCCCTTTTGCCAATCACCTGTCCAGCTCTCGGCTTCATCCCTCCCCCTCCTGTCTTCTCCTATCATTTTGGATCTCCCCCTCCCCCTCCCACTTTCAAATCTCTTACTAGCTCTTCTTCAGTTAGTCCTGACGAAGGGTCTCTGCCTGAAACGTCGACTGTACCTCTTCTTAGAGATGCTGCCTGGCCTGCTTCGTTCACCAGCAACTTTGATGGAAATTGGAACAAGATGGGAGAATAGTTTAGCTCATGGTGGAGTGGCGGAGCAAACTCGATGGGCTGAATGGCCTTCTTCTGCTCCTTTGTCTTGTGATCTTGTGATACTGAATGGTAATTTACACAAAATTCGAATCTAGGACTCAGCAATGAGTGCTGGTCCAGAGAAAACCTTAAATAGAACATAAAACACAGGACATCAAAAACTAATCACTTAAGAACAAGAAGCATAAAGAAACCGTATGCAGATATAACGAGTGTCACAAAAAACCCAGTGACAGCTTAATAAAAGTAGTCATTAAACATCTCTAATTAATGCAAATAAATGACTCTCAGGTGCGTCAAGTCCTGCTGCTATCCAGCACCCCTCACTGATTTGAAAGGTTCATGACAGGACAAACCCCACCCCGTGCCCAGCACCTGACAGCCCAGGGCGATGAGGATTCCTGTTATGAAAGTCCATTATTAACTGAGGTCCAGAATGTCCTGAGAGACTAGAAGGGCTGAGATGGCCTGTTTCCATGCTGTAATTGTTATATGGTTATATGATAACCCAGCATCTTTCCTCTGGGCCATAGCCTTCCCAGTCTACGAGATATTGTAGCTTGCCACGAACACAATAAGAGTCCGGTAGTTGCCTAACTGTGTAAATCAGTTGTCTGTTGACAAAACGAGGAGGGGGAGTAGCCTTGGGAGCAGGGGCCAAGGGACTGGAAAATACAGGCTTGAGGCAACAGAAGAAACAAAGCATCGAGTCATGTTAAAGGTTTTCAGCAGAGTCAGCTACCTCTCACTGAAGACAAAGCTACCCTTCCCAGAAATACAGTGCACAAAAGCAGAAGTTCAAACATTAATTATGCTTGGGTGAAAAATGGCCTGAACTTGGAAACTTGGAATTACACCCCTAATGCTTCAGTGCTTGCCACTTTGCTGGGCCCATCGTCAGGCCTCTGAAGAAAGCTGATGAGTTCTGCAAAGAGCCAAGGCAGGGGCATCCGAGGCATTCTGCTGCAGAAGCTCGTTTCTCAGGAATCGTTTCTAGCATGAGCAGCAAGAAGTCAGTGAACAGCATAGCGTCTTTATGAGGGCACCTGTATTTCTCAATAAGTACATCATACAGGCTCCAGGATTTTAGTTTTGTAACTGGTGATAGCTGAGAGATTTAGATCTTACAAAAGGAACCAGTCAAAAGGTGAAAGCCTTTCTGAATACATTGCTGAACTGTGCAAACTTTCCCAGCACTGTGACTTTAGAGATGGACTTTCTGATGCATTAAGGGACATGCAGAGTCAAAGCACTCAAAACAGGCTACTGTCTGAAAGAGATCAGGCATTGGACATTGCAATATCATTAGAGACTGCAGCAAAGGATGCAGCAGAACTACAGAAAAGATTAGAATGTGAAATGCACAAAATGTCCCTGAATGACGCAAAAAGCCAAAAGTGTTATCGATGTGGCAAACTCTCCTGTGATTCAAATGATTGCTTGTTCAAAGAAGAAGTCTGCAGAAAGTGTCACAGACAAGGTCATATAGAGAGAGCGTGCGAGTCAGACAAAAAGCACAACCGGAGAGAAAAACCACAGCGAGCAGAGAGTTTCACACACAAAACTAAGCAAATGCATAAGGTGACCGAGTGTGAAACAGACAACACAGAGTCTGACAAAAGGTGAGCTGTCATGCCTAAAATTGCATAGTATTACCGAAGCAGATCACAAAAACATCTGGATCACAATAGATGTGTCTGGTGTAAAACCAAAAATGGAGCTGGATACAGGGCTGGCTTTGTCCATAATTCCAGAGGCTGACTACAACAGACCGTTTTCTAACATACCATTAGAGAAGACCTCAGTGATGCTAAAGACCCACACAGGCAAAAAAGTGCCTCCCAAAGGCAAACTAAAGGTAAATGTGACATATGGAGGCCAAGCACAGCAGGTTGAGCTTTATGTATTGAAGAGCGGAGGGCCAGCACTTTTTGGATGTGAATGAGTGCGAAAAATCCAACTAGACTAGCACTCAATCAAAGCTCACAACGTGGCATCAACAAGTAACTGCAGCCCAAATGTTAGGACTAACCGAAGGCTGCCACAACTGCTTAATGCTAATGAGAAAGTGTTTGAGAAGGGAATAGTAACACATTGAAGACTTGGCCAAAAATTTCAAAATGCACCCCCATAGGTACTATTGTACCCATGGAAGTGCCCACCTTCGTCTTGGCATTGAGTACATATTGACTTTGCTGGGCCATTCATGGACTCCATTTTCCTGATTGCTGCGGATGTTCATTCGAAGTGGCTGGAGGTTATACCATTGAAGTCAACCAGATCAGCATGGTCATCTATGCATGGAGCTGAAAGAGATAGGGGACTTTTTTACATCAGTATATACTTGGGAAATGTACACAGAGTCTATAGATCTGAGGCAACACAGTAGTGAGGTTATGGACCATATCTGGATTACAGAAGAAGTGGTGCTTGCAGTCTTGAGGCAGATGAGGGGTAGGTAAGTCCCCCGGGCTTAACAAGGTATCCTTTTGGAACGTGTGTGAGGCTAGTGCAGAAATTGCAGGGAAGGTGACAGAGAACTGAAGATAGCTAATGTTCCATTGTTTAAGACAGGCTCTAAGAACAAACCCAAGAAATTATAGGCCGGTGAGCCTGAAGTCAATAGTGGATAAATTATTGGAAGGTATTCTAAGGATAGGGTATATACAGTGGCATGCAAATGTTTGGGCACCCCGGACAAAATTTCAGTTACTGTGAATAGCTAAGCGAGAAAAAGATGAATTGATTTCCAAAAGGGATAAAGTTAAAGATGACGCATTTCTTTAATATTTTAAGCAAGCAAACTTTTTTATTTCCATCTTTTACAGTTTCAAAATAACAAAATAGGAAACGGGCCCAAAGCAGAAGTTTGGGCACCCTGTGTAGTCAGTACTTAGTAACAACCCCTTTGGCAAGTATCACAGCTTGTAAACGCTTTTTGTAGTCAGCTAGGAGTCTTTCAATTCTTGTTTGGGGGTTTTCGCCTATTCTTCCTTGCAAAAGGCTTCTAGTTCTCTGAGATTCTTGGGCCATCTTGCATGTACTGCTCTCTTGAGGTCTATCCACAGATTCTCGATGATGTTTAGGTCGGGGGACTGTGAGGGTTATGGCAAAACCTTCAGCTTGTGCCTCTTGAGGTAGTTCATTGTGAATTTTGAGGTGTGTTTAGGATCATTATCCTGTTGTAGAAGCCACCCTCTTTTCATCTTCGGCTTTTTTACAGACAGTGTGATATTTGCTTCCAGAATTTGCGGGTATTTAATTGAATTCATTCATCCCTCTACTAGTAAATGTTCCCCGTGCCACTGGCTGCAACACAAGCCCAAAGCATGATCGATACACCTCTGTGCTTAACAGTTGGAGAGGCGTTCTTTTCATGAAATTCTGCACCCTTTTTTCACCAAACATACCTTTGCTTATTGCGACCATGAAGTTCTATTTTAACTTCATCAGTCCACAGGACTTGATTCCAAAATGCATCAGGCTTGTTTAGGTGTTATTTTGAACCTTTTGAATAGAACTTATGAGGGGGATAACTGTCTTAAATGCAGGCAGGCTTTTTTCCACTTGGGAGAGATTGGAACTAGTCATCATAGGTTAAGGCTGAAAGGTGAAATATTTAAATATCCCTGATGGGGATCTTCTTCACTTGGAATGCGGAGTGAGAATGGAAGGATCTGCCAGCTGAAGTGGTGAATGTGGGTTCTATTGCAGCAATTAAGAGAAATTTGGATAGTACATGGATGGGAGGGTTATGGAGGGCTATGGTCTAGTGTGGGTCGATGGGACTAGGCAGAATAACAGCTCAGCATGAACAAGGTGGGCTGAAGGGCCCTTTTTTGTGCTGTGGAGCTCTATGACTCTAAGTGAATGTGAATTATAAAACATGGTTACTTTGCATTCTGTCAGCTCTATGGGCTGTAGTATTGCTGCTGTCTGCTACTTTAATGAAGGCATTTATTTCAGCAATGTTATTATCTCCATGTAACTAAAAAACTAGGTACTTACATGTGAAAGTGTAAAGCTTGAAGATGCTAATATTGAGATGTGAGGTTTATGTAAAATGTTTTAGTCAAACTGCACCGATATAATTGAATGCAAATTTGATGCAATGTGCATAATTGAGCTTTAGTGCTTCAAGATCCTAACTACAGAGGTCAATAAAAATGATAACAACCCTTTCAAATATGAATCCATCTCCACTGTTTAATAACTCAGGTGAATATTTAAATGCCTTGTTGCTTGATGTGCAGAAGGCATGTCTTGTGCATTAAATGAGTTTGGAGAATGGTACAAGAGTGTATTCTACAGCTTATTGCAAAATGGTGTTTAAATAATCAGAGCCAGACAGGTATCAAACAGACACTATCAGTGGAGCTTTGGATAAACATTTTGCCTGCTGATAATCCTAGATGTTTTTTTTCCCGGAGTGATTATGAAAAACAAACATCAAACAGGAATTGGATTTGGAGTTGGTTTATTATTGTCATGTGCCAAGATACAGTGAAAAGCTATTCTTGCACACTGTTCATACAGATCAGATCATTACACAGCGCATTGAGGTAGAACAAAGTAAAACGATAACAGAATGCAGAATAAAGTGTAACCCTTTTTTTTGTAACTTCAAAATATTAAACCAATCCAAAGGAATACACGGGAGTTCTAAATGTGAATCTAACTTCATGTTTACTTTAAAGCGAGGTGCGCGCGTATCACGTGGTAGCGTAATGATGTATACAATTGACATACTTACATGTATAACCCGTAATGAATTATTTAAATGAACAAGAATGCTTAACCAACCTATATATATAAGATTACTCAAATATTAAATACACAAATACACAACACTCCTCCCTGTTTAGCTATAAATCCCAACTCAATATAAATGCATCTCAACTACATACATGATATATTATATAACACAACTACTATACACAGATATCCACAGCACAATAAACTTTGAATTGTCCCATTCAGGCCTAAAGATTTAGTCGCTGTAGAGGATTTCTCACTCTTGTGGGATAATGTCTTTCCTGACAGAGAGGATCACTGCCATCTAGAAGGACGAGAACAGCAGATACCTGGAAACACCACCACCTGGAAATCCCTCTCCTAGTCTCTCAATACCCTGACTTGGAAACATATCACCGTTCTTTCATTGTCACTGGGTGAAAATCATGGAATTCCCTCCATAACAGCACTGAGGGTGAACCTACACCTCAGGGACTGCAGCGTTTCAAGAAGGCAGCTTATCACCTCCTTCTCAAGGGTAACTAGGGATGGGCAGTAACTGCTGGAATGCTGGCTTAGCTGGCGACACCCACATCGCATAAGGTGTAGGTGAGACTTGTGGCTGTGAAAACAATCTTAGGTTCCAGGGCCTTTTCTGTGGTGGTTGTAGAGGTTGACTCTGAGACTGCAGAAAGTGATTCTGACAGTGATACTCACCTTTCTTCTCCTTCCTTTCTCTTCTTCTTCCTTTTTCTTCTTCTCCTTCCTTTTCATTCTTCTAGTTTGTGCATCTTGATCTTGGGAAGGTGCATTTAGTTCACTGGAGTATTCTCTTATTAATCCTTCTATTGCTCCCTTTAGAACTTGATCTCTCCCCTTGGTTTCCTCATACACAACATCATCTGACGAATCCTCCGTCTTTGAATCTCCATTGATTCCTTTCCTTTTGGCCTTCCATTCATCCAGCTGAATTTGGGCTTTGCATCTACTTTTCCAAGCAGCTTTTTGTCTTCTGCTTGAATTTCATGTAATAACCTTAATGTTCACAAAGCAGATTCTGGTTCTTTATACTCACAAAAGTTGAATACTTACAATTTTCCTGAAGCTCTTTGAACTCTCTTCCAGTTTGAAACAAAGCCTCATTTCACAAGTAACTTGCCTGATGAACATATTAGAAGCTCTCTCAGATATGTTGCCTACAAAAACTGTTGTAGTCGAACCACTGCTTTTGACACTTTTCACAATTCTACTAAACAGCATGGTCCTTCCTTGGTCCAATATGTTTTCCAACAAGAGGCAGAGAGGTTGGCACTAGCATCTGTTTGTCCTCTGTTGGGCAATGGTTTATGGTGTTCGGCATGAAGACAGTTGTGGCATTATCTAGTACCTTTCTTAATTTGCTTTCAGTTGGCTTCATTGCAGGAGATGTGGAATGGAAATGGTGGATGGATCTGCAATAAAGTTGTAGTTGTGTCAGCCTATCACATCCCCACAATGCTGGTCCTCCTGTTTTCACCACATGCAAGTTCAATGTGGCTTGTTGGTTGTTGTATTTCACTGTTACGAACGTTGTTCCCACAGGAGTTATCTTTTCTCCAGTATAAGTTCTTAGTGGATATCTGTGGGCTTTAGTTTAGTATCTTTGAAATTTCTCTCAAACTAATTGTGTGGAATGACTGAACCAGACAGGTGGACGAAGTTACTTTGAACTCAATGGCTGTGAAGGCGGATGAAGGCTGCAACAAATCCATCAGATCCAATCGTCGTGGTTTTCATGCCATTGGAATCAGTTGGTTGATTTGTGAAGTATCGTGTGCTTCTTGGAGTGCAACATCAAGTACACGTTAAACAAATACACGCACAGGTGTCCTCACTCTGTGGGCCATTTCTTCAGAATGAAGACCATCATCCTCGACCTCGAGGGATAGCCACAACGATGACCACCAGCATCTAATTCCATTTTTAATCATTTGCCATTCACTTCTCATGTAAGCTATATTGCTTGTCTATTGCTAGCTTTCACATTTCAATCGCAAGGCTGCACAGTCCTGTGTTGCTCTTATTGCTATCAAATTTTTCATCAAAGCATTCAGATAAGTGGTCTATTTGAAACTACCACTTGACTTTTTATCTTTTTCTCTTCTCTTTGCAGTCCATTTATTTTTGTCTGTCTGACATACTGTTTGCTTGTGTCCCACTTTGTTGCATTTCCTACATGTTTTGCCTTTGAATATGCATTGGTCTGGTGTATGCGAGCTACTGTCCGAATGGTAACACAATTGGTTTTGAGAGGCTAGTTTTCATCTAGACGCTAGAATTTTGTTGACACCCACTTTCATTCCTGACTGTGACTCAATCGCACCTTTGTCTGCTGTTTCCATTGATATAGCAATTTCAACTCTTCAATTGCTGTATCAAGTCTTCAATTCAGCCACATACACTGAAATGCACTCCTCTTTATTTCAGTTCTGCTTGTGAAACCTAAAACATTCTGCAATCAACAATGGTTTTGGTTCCAAATTTTCCTGCATTACGTTCACAAAGCTCATTTCTGCTGGTTTGGTTGAAACAGTTCAACTTTGAAGTAAACGCTATGCTTTAAACCCAGTACACACAGCAAAATTGATATTTGTTTCTTATTGACTATTTCATTTGCTTCAAAATTCTGTTCAATTAGCTCAGTATATATAAACCAGTTATCTCTTGTGCAATCAAATGCAGCCATCTTCCTGATGTAGCCAGCCATTTCTGTTCTTTTTTAAATGATTATTATCAACCAGTATTCATCTCTTTATGAACCCTTGAATTCTTCCATTTTCTGACTTTGTAAAACAAAACTCAATAATGTCTTCTGCTCCGAAGAACACATGCTGTGCTGTATTTTTTAACTCAACCGTCTCTGCACGTTTTGTGATTTTTTTTTTGCTGACCAAAACTCTGAAACATTAAACTAATTTGAAGGAAGACATGGGAGTCTGAGATGTGAGTCAAACTTCATGTTTACTTTAAGTTGGCATGCACATATCATGTGGTAGCGTGATGATATATGCAATGCACATTTTTATACTGAATTATTTAAATGAAGAAGGATGCTTAATCAATATATATATAGCAATAAGGTGCAAGATCATAATGTGGTAGATCAGAAGGTCAAGAGTCCTCCTTATCAGACAAAGACTTTTTGTTACCCCATGTGAGTGACTATACCTTATGTACATCAGTTACTTAGTGAATTGTTGGTTTTAACATTCTTTTTAATATGTGTCAATGCTTTGTGCACTAGTACCTCAGTCAAATGTGACTTCATCTCTTCTAAGTTGGTACCCATCATCTAGATAGCCGTACCTTATTTAAAAGCACAAAACTGCAAGAATATAGGAGCAGGACCAGACTGCTCAGTCCCTTTAATCTGCCCCACATTCAGTATGATCATGGATGATCTGCCACAGGCCTCAAGGCCAAAGTTCAGTTCAAAGTAAATTTTCTTGTGGGCATTCACAGTAAATAGAAAGAAGCACAAGAGAATCAATGAAAAACCTGCACAACCAATGTGCAAGAGAGAACAAACTGTGCAAGTACAAAAAAAAAATAAATAAGCAATAAATATCAAGAACATGAGTTGTAGAGTCCTTAACAGTGAGTCTATAGTTTATGGAATCAGTTCTGTGTTGGGATAAGTGAAGTTGTCCCCGCTGGTTCAAGAAACAGATAGTAGAGGAATTCTAACTGTTCCAGAACCTCTTGTACCTCCCTCCTGATGGCAGCAGTGTGACGAGAGCATGGCCTGGATCATGAGTGTTCTTGATGGTGGATACTGCTTTCTTGTGACAGCGCTCCACGTAGATGTGCTCAATGGTGGGATGGGCACTGCCTATGATATATAAGTGCTGCTGTGCCCTCTTTGTAATGGCGGTTACATGCTAGACAAAGGACAAATCCTCTAAAATGAGGAAATTAAAGTCACTAACCCTCTCCACCTCTGATCCTTTGACGAGGACTGGCTCATGGACCTCTGGGTTCTTCCTCCTGTAGTCAATAATCATAGAAAAATAGAAACATAGAAAACCTACAGCACAATACAGGCCCTTCAGCCCACAATGCTATGCCGAACATTTACTTACTTTAGAAATTACCTAGGCTTACCCGTAGCTCTCTATTTTTCTAAGCTTCATGTACCTATCCAGGAGTCTCTTAAAAGACCCTATCCTATCTGCCTCCACCACCGTTGCCCATTCCACGCACTCACCACTCTCTACATAAAAAACTTACCCCTGACATCTCCTCTGTGCCTACTTCCAAGCACCTTAAAACTGTACCCTTTCATGCTAGCCATCAGCCCTGGGAAAATGCCTCAGACTATCCACACAATCAATGCCTATCATCATGTACACCTCTGTCAGATCACCCCTCATCCTCTGTCACCCCAAGGAGAAAAGGCCGAGTTCACTCAACCTATTCTCATAAGGCATGCTCCCCAATCCAGGCAACATCCTTGTAAATCTCCTCTGCACCCTTTCTATGGTTTCCACATCCTTCCTGTAGTCATCTCCGCATCATCTCTTTGGTTTTGCTGGTATTGAGTGAGAAATTGTTGTTGAGGCACCATTCAGCCAGGCACTCAATCTCCCTCCTATCTGCTTATTTGTCACCATCTTTAATTCGGCCAACAACACTGGTATCAAACTTAAACAAACTTAAATATGATATTGGAGCTGTACTCAGCCTTACAGTCATAAGAGCTGTTGGTGTTTGTGGGGGAGATGCTGTTGCCAATCTGAAATGATTTGGGTCTGCAAGTGAGGAAATCGAGGATCCATTGCACAAGTAGGTGTTGTGGCAAAGGTCCTGGAGTTTTGAGGTGACGATAGCATTGAATGAAGAGCTGTAGTCAATGAAGAACATCCTAATGATGTTCTACGTAATCCTCAATCCCGATCTTTCAAAACTTGATCTACCTCAACTTGAAATACCTCCGTTAATCTTGCCACCAGTCCTCCAGGGCACAGAGTACCAGAGATTTGCTACTTCTTGTGAGCAAAAGTTCACATGCATCTTAGTTTTAAATGACTGCCCCCTTTCTGGTAATTATATTCCCTTGCACAAGATTCTCCCACATGTGGAAACATCTCAACATCTACCCTTGGCATCTGGCATATCAGTAGAATCACCCCTCATTCTGAAGGATACAGAAGCTGCTTGTGACCGGATAGCCCACTCATACCATGATTCAATTCCCACCGCTGTCTGTAAAGAGTCTGTATGTTCTCCCCATGACTGTGCAGGTTTCTTTTGGGTTCTCTGGCTTCCCCCCACACTCCAAAGACATTTGGGTTAGTAGGCTAATTGGTCACATGGGTGTAATTGGCACCATGGCTTTGTGAGTTGGAAGAGCCTGGTACTGAACTGTATCAGTAAACAAAATAACAATAAAAGCTATGGCTATTCATCATGCTTTCATCCACTCATTCAACCCATCCACTTCCACTCCTATCAGGTTCCATTTTCTTCAGCCTGCTATAACTTCCACAGATCACCTCCCAGCTTCTGTTCGTATTCCCACTCTCCCCTCAGCCATCTGCTGTCTTCACTCCTCACTTGGATCCAACAATCACTTGCTGGCTCTTTCCCCACCCCTTTCCTGGATCTTTTAATACTGGCTATCTCCCCTCTATCTTTCAGTGCAGATGAAGAGTCTCGACCTGAAACGTTGACTGTCAGTTTCTATCCACGGATACTGCCTGAACTGCTTGTTTTTCCAGCATCAGTGGAGGGAAATGGATTTTGGGTTGAGACCCTCCATCTGAGGTGTGTCACACCATGTTAGACCATCTGCAGTCTCCAGTGTCTCCATTGATATGCAATAGCAGAGTTCTGATATCCTTATTATAGTGAGTGCTCGCGCAGGATACCATCAACAATATCTCACACTCTGGCTCTTCCTCAAAGGCATTAATAATTGAGGCCAAGAATTGATCCCATTGGTACTCCTCCAGTTACTTCCTTCTGGCCTGAGGGGGAAAAAACAACTTATTCTGACTCTGCATCTTGCATGGGATAATTAGTCTTCAATCCAGGTTCTCCAATAAGCTGAGATTTAATTCGCCAGCCTTTTATGTAACCTCTTGTCAAATGGCTTCAGGATATTGTCAGGCCTGTACATGCAGGCACCTCCCAGTCTCCACCCACCTAATAGGAGCCCCCTCCCCCTCATTCAGGACTCATCAGGTTGCAGCATTTTTAACCCTAGTTCTCATCCACTGTCCTTGTTCACTCTTCAAATCTACCTCAACCATTTTCTTCTAGCTTCATTCTCCTTGCTTAAAGATGCATGTTGTGTCTAGTTTCTGTTCCCTCTTGTTTGGTTGGCCCTTGTGGCTTGTTAGTTTGTGGTTTTGTACTGAAGTTAATGTTCTCCGCTGAATTATCTGCATTGCTTTGCTTTAGGCCTTTTCTACATGACAGACATAAGACCATAAGTCCACAAGACATAGGAGCAGAATTAGGCCATTTGGCCCATCAAATCTGCTCTGCTATTTAATCAAGGCAGATCTTTTTGCCCCTTTTCTCTCTGGCTTTCTCCTCATAATCTTTGATGCCATGTTCAATCAAGAACCTATCAATCTCTGTCTTAAATGTACCCAACGACCTAGTCTCCACAGCTGCCTGCGGTGTCGAATTCCACAAATTCACCATATATCCAGATCATCAAGTGCAAGATAGATTTCCAACCATGTGTCCATGTTTTCCATATTTTTCCATGGAAGTATCTTCATTTTGCTTACAAGAAGATGCACGTGCAAGGAGTTACGTAAGTGGAGCACAGATGAAGGTGAAGGAACTAGGCAGAAGTGTACAAAATCGTAATGCATTTAGACATGGTAAACCGGGTTTCCATTGATGAGTGGTTTCATGATGAGAGTGTGTGCATTTGAAATATGTGGTAGGGGAAGAACGTTATGTGTAACTGGAATTCACAGTGGGGAAGGTTCTTGGTAACAAATAGGAGTTTCAACAGGAAGTTTGGTAGAACCTGAAGGAAATTAATTGGTAGGGATATGAAGAAATAGGGCAAGGATATCAGAATCAGGTTTACTATCACTGATTTATGTCATGGAGTTTGTTGTTTTGTGGCAGCAGTACAGTGCAAAGTCATAAAATACTCTAAATTATAAGATAAATATTGCAATCAAAAAGGAATGGTGAAATGGTGTTCATGGTATGTTCAGAAATCTGATGGTGGTGGGGAAGAAACTAAATCATTGAGTGTGGGTTTTCTGGCTCCTATACCTCCTCCCTGATGGTAGTAATGACAAGAGGGCTTGTCCTAGACGGTGAGGGTCCAGAGTGAGAGCACCACATCTTGGAGATGTTCTTGATGGTGCGGTTGGTTGTGAATGCCAAGGAGCTGGCCGAGTTTGCAGTCCTCTGCAGCCTCTTGTGATCCTACACACTGGCACATTCACACAGCCCGTGATGCAACCAGTCAGAATGCTCTTCACCGTACACCTCTGGAAATTTGCAAACGTCTTCAATGACATACCAAGTTTCCTCAATCTCCTAATCAAGTAGAGCAGTTGGAGTGCCTTCTTTGTGATTGCATCCGAGGGGCTTGAAACTGGTCCGAGGATGGATACTCTGAGATGCTGACACCGAGGGGCTTGAAACTGATATGACTGACTGATGTTACTTTATAGAGGTGGCATGAATTTAATAGAGCAAATAGACTCTTGTGGTGTCATGTTTCTATAAATCTGTTGCCTACGTAATATTATCTTGTACCTATGTTCAGACAATTCACCACAGGTTTTTAGATAATATTTAAGAAACAAAATTCAGGTTAATCATAAACACAAGGGATTTTGGAACACAAGGGAGCACACACAAAATGCAAGAGGAACTCAGCAGATCAGGCAGCATCGCAACCTGAAACATTGGCTCTCTGTTCCTCTCCATAGATGCTGCCTGACCTGCTGAGTTGCTCCAGCATTTTGTGTATGTGTGTGTAAATCCAGGCTAATATTTCTTTTTCTAAACCTCAACGGTTATCTTAACAGAAATCAACTGAGCACGTGAATCAAATCTGACACATTTCTGCCACGTAGCTGAGTATCAGCCTTGTACCTATACCCATGGGGTAAGCTTACTTTGTTTAATTAATTCTTATAACTTTATGAAGTTTGGAAATATAATGGTTTTGATTTTTTTTTAAATATTCTTCATAAGGAGCAGATTTGTCATTGGAATTTTATAGAAATCTTTTTGCCTGTAGCTGTATGAAAGAATATAACACATAACTACACAAAAGGGAATTTACTCGGAGCATTAATCCATTGTAGGATTATATTACTACAAACCTGTAATGTAGTCATTAATATTTTATGAACATTAGCCTCAGGATAGGTGACTACTGTGAACATAAATGTCTTTTCATAATAGTGTACACTATTTGGCCTTAATGGCTTTGTAATTGATACTAGAAACTTCATTTCATACCTTGTTCCAATTAACAGATATGGAATATTGAAAGCACACTCTGTAGCCATTTTATTAGGTACACCTGTATACCTCATTAATGCAAACATCTATTCAGCCAATCACGTGGCAGCAACTCAGTGATAAGAGCATGCAAACATGGTCAAGAGGTTCAGTTATTGTTCAGCCTAAACATCAGAATGGAGGTAAAATGTGATCTAAGTGACTTTGACCGTGGAATGATTGTTAATGCCAAATGGGGTTGTTTGTGTATCTCAAAAACTGAGGATTTTCATGTACAACGATCTCTAGAATTTACAGAGAATGGTGTAGAAAACAAAAACTTCCAGTGATTGGCAGTTCTGTGGGTGAAAATGCCTTGCTAATGAGAGAATGGCCGGACTGGTTTAATCTGACAGGAAGATGTCAGTAACTGAAGTAACACATGTTACAACAGTGGTGTGCAGAAGAGCATTTCTGAACACACAACATGTTGAACCTTGAAGTGGATGGGCTACAGCAGCAGAAAGCAATGGACACACACTCAGTCACCTCTTTATTAGGGAATAAAGTGACCACTGTGTGTGTGTTAAATGCTTTCTCGGAGTAAAATTTTCTGGTCATCAAGTTCTCCCATCTAAAAAAATATTCCGACCTTATATTGAGTTTAATGAAAAGCAACTTGATAGAGGTGTACGAGATGAAAAGGGAAAGGCTTAGATTGAGTAGAGAGCCATAGACTTTTTCCCAGGGAGGAAATGACTAACACAAGGGGGCATTACTTTAAGGTGCCTGAAGGAAAGTATGGAGGGTGGGGATTGCAGAGGTAAGTTTTTTATACAGAGATTTCATAGTCATAGTCATAGTCATACTTTATTAATCCCAGGGGAAATTGGTTTTCGTTACAGTTGCTCCATAAATAATACATAGTAATAGAACCATAAATAGTTAAATAGTAATATGTAATTATGCCAGTAAATTATGAAATAAGTCCAGGATCAGCCTATTCGCTCAGGGTGTCCGACCCTCCAAGGGAGGAGTTGTAAAGTTTGATGGCCACAGGCAGGAATGACTTCCTATGACGCTCAGTGCTGCATCTCGGTGGAATGAGTCTCTGGCTGACTGTACTCCTGTGCCCACCCAGTACATTATGTAGTGGATGGGAGACATTGTCCAAGATGGCATGCAACTTGGACAGCATCCTCTTTTCAGACACCACCGTCAGAGAGTCCAGTTCCATCCCCACAACATCACTGGCCTTACGAATGAGTTTGTTGATTCTGTTGGTGTCTGCTACCCTCAGCCTGCTGCCCCAGCACACAACAGCAAACAGCAAACTAGCCACCAAGGTTTGTGGGTGACTGGAACTTCCTACCAGGAGTAGTGGTTGAGGCAGATACATTAGGGACATTTAAGAAACCCTTAGATGAACACATGGATGATAGAAAAATGGAGGGCTATGTAGGAGGGAAGAGTTAGATTGAGTAGGTAAAAAGGTTAGCATAACATTGTGGGCCAAAGGGCCTGTGCTGTGCTGTAGTGTTCTATGCAAACTCATCCTTGATTCCAAAGAGCAACTCAATCAAAATTAAACTTTGGGGATGATAATCTCTCTGAAGATCTACAAGGAGCTTTACATCATCAATGTGTAAATGTGGCTGCCCCCCTGTAGGCCTGAACACTGTTAATAGTTAGGTCTCAACAATGATAACATTATATTAATTTGCCTTGGGCCATGCTATCTCTATTAGGATAGGCCTGGTTGCAGTCATTCACTGGTAGGCTGGCTCCCAGCACATTGTGGCCCATCACAACACAGTGCAATGGAGAGGCTGTCAGAGCACCAGTGGTTGACAGTAACCTCAGAGCAGCTTTGGTTTTCACTGCCTATAACATCCAATTCGGGTTCAGATTATTTATCGCATGTACATGGAAAAATAAAGTGAACTGCATCGTTTGTGCCTACAACCAACAGATCCCAGGGTTGTGCAGGGAACAGCTCGCAGGTGTCACCACACATCCCGGCGGCAACATAGCAACCCCACAATGCTTGACAAATGCCATAGGACACAACAAGCAACAAAACAGTAACAGCAAAACCAACCTCTTTCCACCCTCCTACCCACCCACAGACACGGACAGGCCTCTGGTCTCCAGGCTCTGGCCATCGGGCTTACAGTTGATCTTTGGGCTCCTATCGACTGCCAGACTAGCCGATGATGGGCTCGAACTCAGGGTGTGCGGACTGACTGGCACTCATACCTCCTGCTCACATGGACATCTGATCTGCAAATATTAGATTAGATTAGATTATGAGGACACTCTGTCCTTGTTTATTGTCATTTGGAAATGCATGCACGCATTAAGAAATGATACAATGTTCCTCCAGACATAATCGATGTCTCTTGGAATTTGTATAAAAGACAAAATGCTAAAAAATATAAATTTTATTAAGTTACGTTTATTAAAAGAGCACGTTTAAAAATAATTACAGAAATTCCAACTAAAATAATAAATCAGATAAAAATCTCCACCTTCCTCCCAGCAGTCAATTTTTATGATTCTTTTAAATCAGCCAGCAAATCTCCCACATTGAGGGATGGAATATTAGTAACACCCATGGTGGGGTCAGTGCTCATCTAAACATAAGTCCAGGCTCCGACAGCCAATGTAACCGATTGGAGCTGTGGTACAGGAACTGCTCCATCCTTGAATTTATAATGCTTCCAGTTTCCTCTCACTTTCTGGGTTAGGTATTAAGAAGATGTGGAGGGGTCAACTGAGGCACAGAGACTCTTTGGAAGGGTTGAGTCACCCCCTAACGTGACCTTCTGCCCAGCACCTCAAAAAACTGCTGAGGTGTGAACACAGCCCAGTTCATTAGGTAAAACAGACTACGCTCCACTAACTCTGCTGATACTTCCCACTACCTCAGGAAAGCAGCCAAAATATTCAAAGACCCTCTCCCACCCTGCTCATTCTTGGCACCCTCTCCCCGTTGCTAAAAAAAAACTCTGGAATGGACTTCTCATTATGCTGAAGATTAATTCTTGATTTTCCATTTATCTGGCTGCAGCCCTTGTGTTTTACCTGTGTAACTGCACCACACTTGCCCTGCAGCTGTAGCATTATATCCTTAGTTTTATTTTAATTTTATTTAGAGAGTCAGCATGGTAACAGGGTCTTCCAGCCCAATTGCACCCATGTGAACAATTAACCCACTAACTGGTATGTCTTTGGAATGTGGGAGGAAACAGGAGCACCTGGAGGAAACCCATGTGGTCAGTGGGAGAATGTACAAACTCATTACAGACAGGAGGAGGAAGTGAACCAGATCACTGGAATAAGTAACATTACACTAACTGCTATGTTACCGTGCTGCCCCCACATTCCGTTCTCCTTTACTACTTAGATAAAGCAATGTTTTCATTATATCTCAGCACACATACCTACGCCAATGCTTTGCCGCATGCCCAGTGTATGGCAGGGTTGGTTTTCATACCCTAATCATCCTGTGTTAATGCTGCTGTGGCGTGTGACACAGCGAGAGGTAGGTGAGAAATGCACAGGGCAGCTCAGGGTACAGCTGAGTAGACATGAGGAAGGAATATGGAACCAAGATTTGGCCTCTGACCTCTGAATGAGACAATGTGTGGGGTAGTGATTTTTGTAGATCATCCTAAAGTTGCCTGATTTTGAGCTTAAGGTATGGTTGCTGATTTTAGTTTCACCTACTAAGACAACTGTGCTGCTCCAAAGACAGCTATATAAGGTTATGCTTACTCTTGGCCATTAGACTCTACAATGACTCAACCTATAGCTGAGAAGTGATGAAACTCTCCTGTTAAGCTGTTACTAACCTCTGTTTACCACACCCTGCTATCGTGGACACTCTGTGCAACACTACCATCACCTCTTATCTGGATGGTGTGAGTGTGCACCCATTACTGGATAATATTATGGTAATTCTTGCACAACCATTTTATCGGTGTGAACTTAGAAATCTTGTAAACCTTGTAAACACAAAATACTCTGCAGATGCTGGGGTCAAAGCAACACTCACAACACGCTGGAGGAACTCAGCAGGTCGGGCAGCATCCGTGGAAACGATCAGTCGACATGTCAGGCCGGAACCCTTCGTCAGGACTGTAGGGGGAAGGGGCAGAGGCCCTATAAAGAGGGTGGGGGGAGGGTGGGAAGGAGAAGGCTGGTAGGTTCCAGGTGAAAAACCAGTAAGGGGAAAGATAAAGGAGTGGGGGAAGGGAGGCAGGAAAGGTGAGGAAGGAATAGGGGAAAGCACAATGGGTATTAGAAGGAGGTGGAACCATGAGGGATGTAGTAGGCAGCTGGGGGAGGGGGCAGAGTGACATAGGGATAGGGGAAGGGAGGGGGAGGGAATTACCAAAAGTTGGAGAATTCTATCTTCATACCAAGGGGCTGGAGACTACCTAGACAGTGTATGAGGTGTTGCTCCTCCAACCTGAGTTTAGCCTCATCATGGCAGTAGAGGAGGCCATGTATGGACATATCTGAATGGGAATGGGAAGCAGAGTTGAAGTGGGTGGCTACTGGGAGATCCTGTCTGTTGTGACGGATGGAGTGGAGGTGCTCGATGAAGCGGTCCCCCAATCTGCGTCGGGTTTCACCGATGTCAAGGAGGCCGCACCGGGAGCACCGGATGCAATAGATAACCCTGACAGACTCACAAGTGAAGTGTTGCCTCACCTGGAAGGACTGTTTGGGGCCCTGAATGGTTGCAAGAGATGAGGTGTAGGGACAGGTGTAGCACTTACACTTACAGGGATAAGTGCCGGGTGGGAGATCCGTGGGGAGGGACGTGTGGATCAGGGAGTCGCGGAGGGACAGACCCCTGCGGAAAGCGGAGAGGGGTGGAGAGGGAAAGATGTGCTTAGTGGTGGGGTCCTGTTGAAGGTGGCGGAAGTTGTGGAGGATAATGTGCTGGAACCGGAGGCTGGTGGGGTGGTAGGTGAGGACAAGGGGAACTCTGTCCCTGTTGTGGTGGCGGGAGGATGGGGTGAGGGCTGAAGTGCGGGAAATGGAGGAGATGCGGGTGAGGGCATCAATGATGACGGCAGAAGAGAAACCACGATCCTTAAAGAAAGAGGACATTTGAGATGTCTTGGAACAGAAAGC
The DNA here is from genome assembly GCF_963921235.1 of Mobula hypostoma. Classification (NCBI taxonomy): domain Eukaryota; kingdom Metazoa; phylum Chordata; class Chondrichthyes; order Myliobatiformes; family Myliobatidae; genus Mobula; species Mobula hypostoma. The sequence continues at coordinate 25,142,574 of NC_086111.1, forward strand.
CTCATCCTGAGAGCAGATGCGGTGGAGACGGAGGAACTGGGAATAGGGAATAAACCTTGTAATCTTTGACTTGTAAATCTTGTACATCTTATTTTTAAGGAAACTTTTTTTATTCTTTCTTCCTTCTCTTCTAATAATTGTACAACTGTGGACTTGCAATGCCATGGTAACTTCCTTTGAGATCAATAAAGTATCCCTCAATCTCTCTATATACTTAGAGGAAATAGTGTTTCTCTATCATCTAAATTAAATATAATTTAATCATTTTCAGTATTTCAAATGGGGCATCCCTTAATCTACTACAGTAGAACCCCAGTGATCTGCTCTCTCACTTTTAACCTGGATTGTTTGTCATTTGGTTCACCAGTTGATGTTCACTGTGCTCCCCGTCCACTCACAGGGCCACCAGGTCCTGCCTTTCTTCTTAGCGCAGCAGGGACTGGTTCCTATGTTCCTCATACACTCACTGGAGACCCAGTTCCCATGTTCCCTTTCAATTTAACTGGTTAACAGGAACATTTACTTTCATGCAACACACATCAAAGTTGCTGGTGAATGCAGCAGGCCAGGCAGCATCTGTAGGAAGAGGTGCAGTCGACGTTTCAGGCCGAGACCCAGACTAACATTTACTTTCACTATGTGTAATATCCATCCAGCAGAATAGAATTGTTGGCTGCTGCTGCATGAGAACTAGGTCTGTGGCCACGTTTCCAACCTGCAGACTGTCCATTTTATTAATAGAGATTGAACCCTGGTCACTGGGGTGGTGAAGTCACAGTTCTACCAGTGTGTCACTGTGTCCAGTCTGTCCTTTACCATAAACCTCACATCGTGGCAGAATAACGCAGTTCCTGCATATTGCGGGTTGAACAAGGAACAAGCTCTGTAAATAGACAGCGTATTCATGTCAGAACCACGGATTCGGCAGTACAGTAGATACGGCAATTGCGTTTGTGAATATGCACGTGCCAGCTAATTATTATTTCATTGTGATAGTATGTAATTCCATTCATTCCGTCGTAGTATTTGTCGAGACTTGGACACAGTACAGCAATGCTTTGCTGCCTGCTTGCATTCTGCCTTGCCTGAGAAATTGGACTGTCGAGTCAACTGACTCAGAAGACTAGCAGTATACGTTTAACATTTAGTTGTTCTTTTCAGCCACAGTGTAGGTTTCATTTTCCATTTGAGAGTTTTAGTTAACAGCCCTGTTTGGCCTAGCATTTATAGCATTCTTTTCCCTTTAACACTGTTCGCATTAAAGTCTGTGAAATATTGATTCGCTTCAGTGTCTCTCACTCTGCAGTTGGGCCATATCCGAACTGGGTGACAATTCGAGGACTGCATTACTGGAAACTTGAATTGGAGAGGGAGAGGGAGAGGGAGAGAGAGAGAGAGAGAGATTCTGGACAATGGGATAATCAAGGAATATGGGATAGGACAGGAAAAGGGTCGAAGGGACGCAGTGATCTTGTTGAAAAGCAGAACACGCTCAGTGGGATGAATGGCTTTCTGTAGCTCCTATTATGTTCAATTGTTAAGCAGTTTGGTTCCACTGAGGGGCTATTTCAGAGGGTGATCTAGAGATAACCATATTCTTGTTGGATGGAGCCATATATAATTAATTGTTGGTGTTCAAAAAACCTCCTGTCCAGTAATTGTTCACTATTATTCCTAATTGCAGAGCAGCCAAACCTTTATCTGATTTAGTGGTTGTAGCTTCTCTTAGCTCTGACAATGTATGGTCTTTTTGTTGAGACTATATGACTATAAGACATAGGAGCATAATTAGGTCATTTGAGCCTCCTCTGCCATTTGATCATGGCTGATTTATTATCCTTTTCAACCTCATTCTTTTGTCTTCTCCCATAACCTTTGATACCCTTATTAACTAAGAACCTATTAACCTTTGATTTAACTATACCCAATGACTGCCTCTGTAACCATCTTTAACTTGTTCTCCTGCACTATAGGGTCACGAGGCTGGAACTTCATGTTCAATCATGAGCATTGTTTCTCCTGACAAGCTTAGCTTCTGTCAAACCAGAGCTCCCCCCTGGCTTCACTCTAATTATTGGATGAGGGATATTCTGAGAGACAAAGTTTCAGTTTTGTCACCAGTGCCCATTCAATAAGCACAATGTGAACACGTCCTTCATCTGAAGACAGGACAATGTGATGGGCACACCTGATGTTACCATGGATAGACGGGTAAGCACTAGATCTAGAATGTTTTATGCTGTGGGATGTTTCTCAGATCCATTACTAGCCATCCTCCTGACTTGTTCAACAGTGGTGCTGCCAAGTTACTTTCTGTGATGAGTAATGGAGGTCCCCACCCCATACTTGATCTTACTGAGCCTGATGCTTCCTGCAAGTGGCTTTTAACTGAAAGGATTCTGAGCCGACACCAGGAGCTGTGGGATATAATTAGGTTTCCTTGCCTGCTTATGGCCTAATGTGTGGAAACTTTGAGTCTGGAACCATTACTGAGTATTTCCAGATTCTTCCTTCCTCTCTATGGCATTCTCCTTGGTCTTGAGAATGAGATAGCATAGACTTTGGGATTGTGATGAAAGAATGAAGGATTCAGGTCAACTGTATTTTCCATACATCTGTACATTTTACATGAGGACCCCTTATCCCAAATTCTAAATTCTGATAACCTCCGAAATCCAAAAATTTTTTTGAGTGCTGACATGACGTTACTAATGGAAAATTCCACAGGGTGCTGGAAAGGTTCCCAGGTGATGTGCAGTTCTCTGCACACCACAGGCAATTCTGAAAAGTGCCCTCATATATGTAATGAACAAAAGTTAACGAAAAATAGGAAAACACTGTAAAGTGAAAAGTGAAGATCTCGATCGAGTATTGAAAGAGTGGATTCATCAGCGTCAGAGTGAACGTATTCTGCCTAGCGGTATGCTGATCATGAAATAAACAAAAATCCATCATGATGAACTAAAAATTGAAGGTAATTGTGAATGTTCATGAGACTGGTTGCAGAAATTTAAGAAAAGCCACTGCTTTAAGTTCTTAAAGATTTGTGGTGATAAAGCACCTGTTGACACGAAACAGCAGAGAACTTCATTGATGCGTTTGTTGAGATCGTCGCAGATAAAGATCAAACACACTGAACAGCTACATCAGTACACGTGTGATGAACAAGTGTAAGACGAACACTGCTTACTGGTAGCGCATAAATTCAGAGTCGGAGATTATGGTGATCCCAAGCTATTGCATTATATATTCCAAAATCCAAAATCCAAAACACTTACAGCCCTGAGCATTTTGGATAACAACTACTCAACCTGTATTTGAAATTTGCTGTGGTGTGTTGGTTCAACAACATTCAACAACTACAAAAAAAATAAAGAATTGTATAAAAATAAAGTTAGTGATTAAAGTACAGATGAGGAATAAAAATGTACATAACTACATAAATACTGGCATGAATTTACAATATAACCAGCATTATAAAAAGTGGTTTGAAGTGTTTACAATGAATGCTGTGCAGTCATTGGGGTAATAGATAGAGGGAATGTGTGGTGGTGCTTTCTGGAATATTGCCTCAAGATACGATTATGTGACTCGACCAGCAACAGCTCTTCCAATGTCAATATGTCCCCAGATATATTTTGCAGATGCAACTGGAATTGGTATGTCTTTGATGAGCCTTAATCGGATGTCAGGTGGTCTGAGCAGGCTTAACTTTTTTATGTTAAGCTGCAGTGGTTTGATGCAACTTACTGCGTTGTTTCAGACAGTCAGTAAGTATGGTCAGGTTAGTCGCCTTACAGTCTTTCTAGGTAGACTTCCATCCTTTGCAGACATGATTAAACCAGATGGTTTTTAACAGCAACCAGATCTTGTTTTACAATCCATAACAAATTGAATTTAAATTGCTTGCACTGATGGTGTATGAATTCATATTTCTGGATCATTATTCTATAGGTTAGTGTCCAATATTGTAACCTGCATTATTATTGTTCCCATTGGTACCATTACCTGTTACAGCCACTGACATTAAGACACCAGGAGATGTGTGAATGGGTTATTACTAATAACACAAAATGTAGTTGATCGAGCAAAAACATGGGCATATAACACTGTCTGCATCATACACCGGGGTGTTCTCTTCAGTTTCCTGATGAGGTAACATAGCCTTTGGCCAGGGGCAGATGTCGTCAGGTGGTGCCCAACCTTCACAGAGTGTTTTGACCCTTAACCCCTGCACTCTCCAGCTGACGGGTCAGCAGTGGTGGCCAAGTCTCTGCCCATCTGCTCCTGACTTCCAGCTCAGCTCTCTGTTGCAATTTTATATCTGTTGTGGTATGAGTTCCTAAAAATGAATATTCCCCTGGCTAACCACACTGTAATATACACTCAGTGGTGACCTTCTTACCTCCAGTATCTAATAACGTGGTGACTGAGTGTATGTTCATGATCTTCTGTTGCTGTAGCACATCCACTTCAAGGTTCGATGTGTTGTGTGTTCAAGGATAGTCTTCTGCACGCCACTGTTGTATCGCATGGTTATTTGAATTACTGTTGCCTTCCTGTTAGCTTGAATGAGTTTGGCCATTCCCTTCTGACTTCTCTCATTGCCAAGGCATGTTTGCCTGCGGAACTCCTGCTCACTGGATTTTATTTTGGTTTTTTTTTGTACCATTCTCTGTAAACTCTAAAGACCATTGAAAATGCTTGAAAATTCCAGATCAACAGTTTCCGAGACGCTAAAGCCACCCCATCTGACACCAACAATCGTTCCATGGTCAAAGTCACTTAGATCTCATTTCTTCCCCATTCTGATGCTTGGTCTGAACAACGATCGACTATGTTAGCATGCTTTTCTTGCACTGAGATTCTTCCACATGATTGGCTTATTACGAGCTGGTGAACAGGTGTACCTAATAAGGTGGCCATTGACAGTAGATGCTAACTGCGCAGTGAGTTCCCTGCTGCAGGGAGAGCACATGATTAGTTTGAGAATAAGAACCTCCCAGTTTATGCTATGGCTGTGACTTGTGTTCAAAGCTCAAAGTGAGAAACCCATACATTGATAATACTCCAGATACTGAATTTGAAATTCAGGGGAATGCCTACTTTCACAAAATATTAAAAAAACACTGGAAATAAAAACTTCTTAAACTTAGCCAGATATTGGACAGGATTTCAATACCGACCAATGCAAGATGGTGCGAGTAAATCCGTTCTTATATTTTGGGTTTTGCTTTTTCTCTGTGCTGGCACCTTTTAGGATGAGGACCTCATATGTCCATTAGGTGTTCTATGCACTGCCTGAGCGATTTATTCTAGTAAAATCTCCAGTAGTTGACATAACAGATTTTATATTTTAATTAGATACTGAGGTCTATATTACTGTTAGACAACCAATAACACAATGCACTGAGGAATGTGGCAGAAGAAAAAAGATCTGGAGTTACAGTCCCAGAATTCCTTGAATGTGGCATCACAGGGAGATAGGTCTGTAAAGAGTTTTTGACACGTTGGCCTTCGTTAATCACAGTATTGAGTACAGAAGTTGGGGTGTTAAGTCGAAGTTGTATCCTACATTGATGAGGCCATATTTGGAGTATTGTGTGCAGTTCTTGTCACCTAACTACAGGAAAGTTAACAATGACACTGAAAGAGTATAGAGAAAATTTACAAGGATGTTGTCAGGACTTGAGGACATGTGTTATAGGGGAAGGTTGAATCGGTTAGGACTTTTTTCCCCCTTAAGTGTGGGAGAAAAAGGGGAGATTTGATATAGAGGTATACAAAATTAGAAGAGGTTTAGAAAGGGTAAATGCAATCAAGCTTTTGTTTTTAACTGAAGTTCAGTGAGACTAGAACTAAAGGTTATAGGTAAAAGGTGAAAGGTGAAATGTTTAAGAACAACCTGAGGGGGACTTTCTTCACTCAGTGTGTGATAGAAGCTGCCAGCAAAAATGGTGAATGCAGGTTTGATTGCAACTTTTAAGAGAAGTTTGGATAAGTACGTTGATGTAAGGCTATGATCCAGGTGTGGGTCAATGGGAGGAGCCTGAATAATAATTTGATTGTAAGAAAGCTCATAAAATTATTTTCATTTGTTTGGAGACGAAAACATGCTTCTTCAAGAAAGTTGTTGCTCAGCAAAGCAGAAAGAGAATTTGTTTTAAGCAAACCAAAAGGACAATCACCCCTGGTGTTGGAGCAACAAACAAGCTGCTGGAGGAACTTCAGGGCTGAGCAGCATCTATGTGGGGAGGGGTGGGGGGGGAAGAGGACGTTGACACTTTGGTCAAAATGATGCCTCAGGGCTTCACTCCTCCCCTCCCTCCCTCCCTCAGTCCACCAATCATCTTGGGCTGCAGTTGCACAACCCACCCCCCTGCTTTATACTGGCTACCTCCCACTCCGCATTCAGTTCTGATACATGGTGTTGACCCAAACCACCAACAGTTCCCTCCCACAAAGGCTGCATGGCCCACCGTGTTCCTTTGACAGACTGTTTGTGGCTGCAGATTCCAACATCTGAACTCTCCGTGTCTCCTTCCCTGGATGACTTTTTTGGCTTTGCACTCTTTCTTGGTTCTCGGTTCTGGATCTTCATTGTCTGTCTATGTTGAACTGCATTTTCACTGTTAGACTGGGGTGTACGGAGCACATTAGGTTTGTTAGGCCATAAAGCCTATCCTCTGAGAATCAGATTTTTTGTCTCGTCTCACTTTGAGAAATGACAGAAATAAAGACAATTTGTACTTTTACAGCCGAAAGGAAGTACAGTTGATGCTTTAAGAAGTTGCACGAGCGCATTATTGATTCGTCACGGTTCCCTGTTGTTACCCTGTTTACCTCTCACTCAACACAAAATGCCGATCGCTTTAGCAATGTGCTGAGAATTCAGATTTCCATTAACCCAGGACACTAAACCTATGCTGCATGTCTAACCTGTGCCTACTGATGCTGATACACATCTTATTAACTGTCCAAATGTCATTACTGTGATAACACTGAAGAGTATTAGAGTGCACATCCTTGTCTTTAAGCACCGTGGCTCAGATCATTAATGTCTCAACAATGAACCCCTGCTGGCTCATATATAGGTAAACTCAGTAATCTGGACGTCTCCGACTTATGGCTGAAACTGGATACTGGAGACAGGAAGGGGCCTATCCTGGAGCTGGAGGACTGTCCATGAGAGTGGGTGGGAGGGAGGAAAGGAGTTTGCTTTGCCGCTGTTGTTTTGTTACATGCTGCGTTCTGTGTTGTTTCGTTGAACATTGTGGGCATGCCAGAATGCGTGGCGACATTCGCGGGCTGCCCTCAGCACATCCTTAAGTGTGTTGGTTGTTAATGTGCACCATGCATTTTATTATATGTTTCCATGTACACATGATAAATAAATAAATCTGAATCTAAATTGATGTCGTATCTTTATTTTTGAGGGCACTCTCCACCAAGCTGCAGCACCACTGAAGCTGAGATCCTCATGCCTTAGTTCCTTTAGCTGTCTCACACTCTCTCATTTTGCAGTCTTATCCTTTCCTCATCGCTCATTCTTGTGACCCTATTACATTCCCACTTTCTCTGAACTTTAAAAACTGTTTGTCCTTAATTTTCCTCGCTTCTGAAGAAAGGTTGTGAAATTGAAATGTTGGCTCTGTTTCAGTGCAGATGTAGACTGACCTGCTCAACACTCCAGCTTTTCCTTTCTTTTCCACTTCACAACCATTTCTAGGTCAGGTCTAGGTTGATCTGCTTGCCACACTGTGTTTATTTTCTGTGATGTTTGGTATCGTTGACCCATGATGCTGAACTGTATAAATAAGTGAAATGAGCACATTAGGTGTGTTGGGCCAGAAATCCTATCCTCTGAGAATCAGATATCTTGTCTCGCTTCAGTATGAGAGATGACAGAAGAAAAAGACAACTTGTAATTTCACAGCCGAAGGAAAGCTTCTGCCCTTTCCAGTTTTAAACAATCATCAATGTTGCATGTGATTTCAGTTGAGAAAGAAGTCTGTGGTGGAAATGAAAATCAGCTTGCAAACTGTTACTCTGGTTTAATTAAATAGGTAACTTTCTTGATTGTGGTTGCCTTTTCTCATAGAATGCTCTGTAGTACAACTCATCAACAAGTGGAAGAAACTATTATTGTCACCACATTACCTGTGGACAGTTCAAGGGGCTTTAATGAGCTTAATGTTTTGTAAATGACTGGGAAGATATTTAGATGATGACATTAAAGTCTGCAGAATGATTGCCTCTAGTGAGGAGAAATGTAACAGCCTAAAGCAGTTTATTTCTGACTACACCTTTATGAACACAAAAGATTCTGATGATGTTGGAAATCTTAAGTAACACGCACAAAATTTTGGAGGAACTCAGCAAGTCAGGCAGTATCTATGGAGGGGAATAAAAAGTCAATGTTCTGAGTTAAGATCCTTTATCAACATCTTTATGAAATATGGTTTCCTAGAATTAGATTGCACCTATTTTTTTTGTTATACATGTTACCACCTGGTTGCCAACAAAAAAAACAGATCTCAAAATTATCCAATTAAACAAGCAGGGAAGTGGGACATGTAGCATCAGAGTTTTCACCTCATAGTAAATAAATTATTTCACACTTTCCAATTGACTGCAGCACTCTTCTGGCTCCTGGGAAGAATTGCCACAGAATGAATGGATAATACAATGATGGGAACTAGGTAGAAGCATGTTTTCAGGAGCTCAAAGAGGGCTATACACGCCAGTAAAGAACAGTGCATAAAGGAGACATGTTCTCTTGGCTTTGTGTTGGGGAACAGTATTCATTGGCCAAGGCGAATCATCAGGGCTACACAGACATGTTATTTCAGCAGTAAGTTGCCAGAGAGATTTCTGTGCAGGGCTAGTTACAGTCTCTGTATGCCTGCAATGCAAATAAATGATCATCTCCTCCCCTGCCTACGTGGGCTGAAAGAAAAGTAGGTATCTTTTCCCCTTGAGTTCCGTGTGTCGGTGGCCTTCCTAATGCAGGGCTCAGCAAACACGAGATGGCGTAGGATTCTGCACTAGACCATAGAAGAAGTTCATTTGGTCATTTGGTCTCTTTATTTGCCTTTGTCATTAGCTTCACTGAAGACTCTACAGACACTACATTGACAGGCAGGTCGGGAAGTTAATGCTGGCAGCCATACAAGGCCAAGCTCAAGTGCAAGATAACAGCCATTCAAACTGTATGTAGAATGAGTGCAAATCTTCCTGAAGATGAACAATATCATCAAGGTCTCCTTGTTGGGGATGTGGAACAGAAAAATGTATCCATGCATAAAAAGGAATATTTTCAAAGTTTGTTGGATCAGGGACATGTGAATTGTGCCGTAAAGTTAAGGCAATGTCTTTTACTTACATATTATAACACACAAACTTTTGAGAGGGTGCAGAGGAGATTTTGCAGAATGCTGCCTGGATTAGAGAGCATGTCTTATGAGAATATGATGAGTGAGCTAGGAATTTTCTCTTTGGAGTGAAGGAGCATTTGATAGGAATATACAAGATGATAAAATGCATAGTTTGAGTTGCCAGACAGAGACTTCCTCTCAGGGTGAAAAATGGCTTACATGATTTTAAGGTGATTGGAGGAAAGTATAAAGGGGATATCTGGGGTAATTTTTGTTTTTAAACAGTGGTGGGTGCAGTGTTAGAGACAAGACAGATACATTAGGGACATTTGAGAAACTCTTAGATGACATCACTATCTATCTACTGCATAGCTGGCCAACATTACACAATACTTCTGGTAAGTGTCCTGGCTTTATCCTACAGAGTAATTGAGAGAAGCGAGGATTCTTTCACACAACTCCCACTAAAACATTTTGGTATTCACATCAGGTTATGGTTGGGGTAATGGGACTCTCTGGTGGTGGCAGCAGGCATCCTAAAGGCTGGTTTCCCTCCTCTACAACATAGAATATCAAACAGAGAACACTACAGTGGGATACAGACCCGCTGGTCCATAATGTTGTGCCAACCCTCTAACCGAATCCAAGATCAATCTAACCCTTCCCTCCCGCCTAGGCTGACATTTTTCTTTAACCCATGTTCTTATCTCAGTGTCTCAAATGTCGCTAATATATCTTCTCTACCACCAACCCTGGCAGCACATTCCATACACCCACCACCCTCTGTGTAAAAAAAAAACTTACTTCTGACATTCCCCCTTGTAACATGAAGGGTTAACTTACCTACTGATCGAAAACTGCTTCCGCCGTGCTGGTCACTAATAGGCCAGTTCAAAGTATGTGAGAGCTCTCTCCCATTGGCTGGCTTTTGTGCTGCAGCACTGGCTTCTGGTTTTGGGCACTCCAACTTTTAAGAATCGTGTGTGTGTCAAACACTCTGTCTCTTAGCTAGGGGCTCCTTTCAGACTGGGTCACATCCTGGACTGAAGAACCATTAGGAAAGTATTTTTCAGATAGGAGGGCCTGTGCACACACTTAGATAAGTACGTGTTTGTTGAATGCTTAGTGTTGTAGTTGTGTGACTTGGGAATTAATAAGGTACCTGTTCGAGTTAAAAGTGTTATTGAATGTTTGGTGTCATAGCTTTGCAACCGAGGGAGGCTTCGATAAGTACTTGTTTGATTTAGATGTTTGGTTGAGTGTTACACTATTGTTCTGTACATAAACAGTTAACGTACTTACTCATAATCAGCGTCTTCTGTCCCATTTAATGAATCTGCAAGTTTACATCCCATTAACACCCCAATATTTTCCTCCAATCACCTTAAAATGATTCCCTCTCATATTAGTCATTTCTACCCTGTGCAACGTCTCTGGCTATCCACTCAATCTATGCCTCTTAACCTCTTGAACACCTCTATCGAGCCACCTCTCATTCTCTTTCTCTCCAAAGAAAAAAGCCCCAGCTTGCTCATCATAAGACATGCTCTCTAATTCAGGTGGCATTCTAGTAAATCTCCTCTGCATCCTCTCCAAGGCTTCCACATCCTTCCTATAATGAAGCGATCAGAACTGAGCACGATATTCCAAGCGTGACCTAACCAGAGATATTTGCAGCTTCAATATACCTTGCAGCTCTTGAAGTTCATCCTCCAAATAATGAAGGCCAACACACCATTTGCTTCTTAACCACTCTATCAACTTGCATGGCAACTTTGTGGGACCGATGGACGTGGAACCGGAGATCTCTGCTCCTCCACACTACTAAGAATCAACCCTGTATTCTGCCTTCAGATTTGACCTTCCAAAGAAAAGGTTAGTGAAGACTGGTTATAGAGAAAAACTGAGGCATCTGTAACTGGGAACATAGAAAGGGCAGAGTAATTAAACATGTGATTTGATTTCTGTCTTCAAAAGGAGGAGATAAGAAATCCCTTAGATAAATTAGGGAACAGGAAGTCTAGAGAGAGGAGAGAAGGAAATCATACGCCAAATAATTGATACTAGAGCGTATAATCATCGCAACGATATTTGATTCTGCGCTTCATGCTCCCTGGAGTACAAATCGATAGTAAATATTAAAAATTTATATTATAAATCATAAATAGAAAATAGAAAAGGGAAAGTAAGGTAGTGCAAAAAAAACCGAGAGGCAGGTCCGGATATTTGGAGGGTATGGCCCAGATCCGGGTTAGGATCCGTTCAGCATTCTTATCACAGTTGGAAAGAAGCTGTTCCCAAATTATTAGTAAATGAAAGCACAGTGTTCATGAAATTAATGGTCCTAAGGGCCAATAAATCCCCTCGATTGTAGGCCAAGTCCACATCCACTGGAGACCTAACCTGTCCTGGTGTTAAAGGACCGTGTATGTGTGTGGGTGTGAGGGAGAAATGGGCCTTGTTTTTGCTGTTGTTTTGTTGCTTGTTGTGTTCTGGGTTGTTCTACTGAGCATTGTGGACATACCATGTTAGACAATTGCAGGCTGTCTGCAGAATACCTTTGTTGTTGTTAATGCAAATGATGCATTTCACCGTGTTTCGACATATATGTGGCAAATGCTTATTTGCTTATCTATTATTATTTCTTTCTTTTTGTATTGTCTTTTGCACTCTGGGTGAATGCCCAAGTTGGTGCAGTCTTTCATTGATTCTATTATGGTTAATACCCTTACTATGGATTTATTGTGTATGCCTGCAAGGAAATGAATCTCTGTTGTGTATGGTAGAATAAATGTACTTTGATAATAAATTTACTTTGAACCTTGAACTTTTAAACTTGAATCTTGAAGATCTAATGATCTACATTCCAGAGTGACCCTGGGAATATTGGATGCATTAATGGCCAACCTCCCAAATGTTGAGTATCTAGAGCAGTTTCTGGAAATTGTAAGGTGGCAGATGAAATTCCCCCCGTTTAAAAAAGAAAGAGGAGAGAAAAGACCAGGCAATTCTGGACCAGTAATCTTAATATCGGTGGCGAGGAAAATGTTGAACAGTATTGAGAAAGGATGTATTCACAGAGTATTTGAAAGCATTAATGAGGTTGGGCAAATCAGCAGGAGCTTATAAAAGAGAAATGATATGCTTGACAGATCTACAGGGATTTTGGAGGATGTAACTACTGAATAGATAAGGGAATACTAGTTGATGTGGCATGTTTCAATGGTTGATAAGGTCTTTTGGATGATATGCTGAATATTTCCAGCATTCTTTTTCTTAAATTCCAACTTATCAGCAGTTACAGTATCTTGTATTTCATCATTCTGGTACACGTTTTTTGACTCTCTACTGGACCATTCATCTTCCTCTGTTTCCCAGACAAATCAGCTCTGAATTATAAATATTTATTTTCTTCACTCAAATGGCGCCAACGTCATGATGTCACTTGGTCAGTCTTGGTTTCTACCGTGCCACGTTCCCTTTCCTCTCTTCACCCCTCCTCTTCTTCACAACTTAATATGTATTTGTTTTCTGATTCTTCTACTTCTAATGAAGGATCATTGACTTGAAATGTTAAATCTAGATTTCCCTCCAGAGACACTGGCTGGCTTGTTGAGTATACCCAGCATTTTCTGTCTTCATTTCAGAGTTCCTAAATCTGCAGGTTTTTGCCTTTCATTCCTAGCTTGTAGAAGAGCAGAAGAGCTCTCTGCAAAGTACTCACCTCTATTTTTATCCCTCGACCTGATTAACAGTTCATCAGTTATTGCTTCTGCCAAGAGTCTGTTGTACAATTAGTGACCACTGCATAAATTGCCATAGTTGCAAAGGTGAAAAGTGGAAAGAGTTCAGGAGTCAGGAAATTACACTGCAGCTTGATAAAACTCTAGTTAAGCTGCATTTTTGAGTATTGCATTCAGTTCTGATTGCCACATTATAGGAAGGATGTGGAGGCATTGGAGAGGGTGCAGAAGAGGATGCTGCTGTTCTTAGAGGGTGTGAGGTAAAGGTATGGTTGGGCAAACCTGTATTGTTTCCGCTGGGGACACAAGAGAAATCGCAGATACTGGAAACTTGGAGCAACACACACAAAACTTTGGAGGAACTCAGCAGGTCAGGCAGCATCCATATAGAGAAATGGACAGTTGACACTTTGGGCTTAGACCCTTCTTCAGGATTGGGAAAAGGGGAAGGCAGAAGCCAGAAAAAAAGGGTATGGGGAGGACAGGAGCACGAGCAACAGCTGATAGATAAATCCAGGTGAGGGTGGAAGGCAGGAAGGTAGAAATGAAGAATGATGTGAGAAGCTGAAAGGTTATAGGTGAAAGAGGCAAGGGGTTAAAGAAGAACCATGACCATGAACATATGCACCCCTGCACAGGCCGTCAATTTTGTCAACTTCACCTCTAGCTACCACCCAGCCCTTAAATTTACTTGGTCCATCTCTGAGAGCTCTCTTTCCTTTCTTGATCTCTGTCTCCATCTGCAGGGACAGATTATCCACGGATTTCTTTTGTAAACCCACTGACTCCCAATCACCTTAACTACATCTCTTCCCACCCTGTCATTTGCAAGGATGCTATTCCCTTCTCTTAGTTCTTCTGTCTTTGCCGTATCAGTTCTCATGATGAAGTTTTTCGTGCCAGGCCATCTGAGATGTCTTCTTTTCTCAGAAAATGAGGGTTTACCTCCATGGCTATTAATGCAATTCTCTCATGCATTGCCTCCATTTCCAGCATGTTTGCATTCACCCCATCCATCCAATCACCTCCCCTGCAATATAGCAAGGATAAGTTTCCCCTTGTCTTCACACATCACCCCACAAGTCTCCGCATCCAAAACTTCAATCTTTGCCACTGCCATCTTCTTCGACAGACACATCTTCCCCTCTCTTCTCTGCTTTCCACAGGGATCACTCTCTCTGTGACTCTCTTATCCACCTGCTCCTTCCCACCTGATCCTAACTGTTCATTTCCCTCCATAGATGCTGCCTGGCTTCCTGAGTTCCTCCAGCATTTTGCGTGTGTTGTTTTCCCTGAAGTGGAAGAGACTGGGGAAAGGCTTGATAGAAGTTTACAAGATTATGAGAGGCACAGAGAAGACAGATAGTATCTTTTTCTGAGTGTTGAATTGTCAAATGCCAGAGGACATGCATTTAAGTTGAGAGGTGGTAAATTCAAAATAAATGTGCGGGGGGCATTTTTTTTTACACAGAGCATGTGGAGGTACCAAGTATGCACTGCTAGGGGTAGTAGTGGAAGGAAGTGTGGTAGAGGTGGTTAAGAGCCATTGAGATAGGTACATGAATGGAGGGAAATGAACATTGTACAGGAAGCAGGGATTAGTTTCATTAGGTATTTAATTACTTGATTAATTAGATTGGGCACAACATCATGAGCTGCAAGGTCTGTGCTCTATTGTTCCATTTTCTAATATGAAAACAATTTTCTTGTTAATATATCACAGCAATGCATTATAAAGCGATTAACGTAAGTCACGCATCAGCAACAGTACAAAAAAAAGATAAATTGAGTTGATATTGTCCTTGTGTAGAGCTGTGGAAACATGATCTGATGGCTTCCAGTTCAGCACAAATCACTTTGTGCTTCTTCTATGATGATTAATCTATTATGGTTAATATTCCATTATGGATTTATTGCGTGTGCCCACAAGAAAATTAATCTTAGGTTATATTTGGTGACATATATGTAGTTTGATAATAAGTTTACTTTGAACTTTGAACTTTATTGATTCCAGTTTTCTGCGTTTCAGTGGAAATATAAATTCCAGAAGGAAGAGGGAACCAAAAGGAATTAGTTTCCCTTCCATACTCAGTTGTTACAGCTGCAGGCTCAATTTCACAGATGGGTTGCTGTGCTCTTCATAAGGTGCCTGGTGACAAAATCAATTGCACTGGCAAGAATCCCATGAGTGACCATTGGCATAAAAAGTGCCTGGGTTTTTACTTTCTTTTACAAATGCTTTGCATGGTTTCTAAGTAGTCCTGAAAATTGCTAAAGGAACACATTGCATGCCTAGCAGTTACGTCTGTAATTATCATTCAAGTGAAGATGCAGGTGACAGAAGACTTTGGATCTGACTTGTAGAATGATAATCATCCCTGCCTGCAGGGACCCGAATGAAATGATATCTCAGTCTGCAGTACACTGCTCCAAGGAAGTAGAATGTAAAGTTGAGGAACAGCATCTCATCTTCTGATTTGATGCATTGCAGCCCTCAGACTCAACACAGGATTTAGCAATATGAAATAACCAGTCTTCCCAGATTGTATCAGAATTGGCTCGTTCTAATATAAGATCATTGACCCATAACATTAATTCTGCTTCTCCATCTCACACTACTGCCTGACCTGTTGCATATTTCCGACATTTTTTACTGCAGAATTCTTCGAATTGCTGAATATTTTGTCTCATAATTCTGGCACTTATTTCTCTCTCCTCTGTTCTCATTCATCTCTTGTGACTTTCATTTCAAAGTTCAAAGTTCATTTATTATCAAAGTATGAATGCAGTATACAACCCTGAGGTTTGTCTTCCAGGAATGATCAGTTCAGTTCAGTTCAATTTAGATCTATGTCGTTCATTGACTGCAGGCCACCGAGCCGGTCAGCACCGATTAAAATTGTGCAAAATAGCAATAAGTAAAGGAGTAATTAGAAACCGAAAGCACATGTAACGTGAACTGCAGAGACCTTCAAAAATGAGTCCAACCCACAAACCACCCCTATCAAACCTTCGTCCAGCAGTGGAGAGTGAGACCAGTCAAGCACAAACAGGTGGTCACTGAACGTCTGCTTGCCTTCTGCTCTGGTCCTCATTGATTTCACCCTTGCTCGACAGTTTAATTGGCGAGTTGATCAAGAATCGGAGCCGCTCATGGGTTGCGCTCCGCCGTTAGGCTGCACTCTGTGTTCTCAACCACACAGCAAGTGAGCCAGATCATTCAGTGAGCCCGAAAACACATGATCAAAATATGAATTACAGGCTCCAATCATACAGCGATACCTACCCCTAACTCTCCCTAGTTAATTAGATGCAATTAAGCTTTCACTACCCTCTCTCAACCAGCATTAACTGTCATCAAGCCTTCTTTATGCTCATTCAGTCCGAGGCATCCTCTCCAACCCTTGACCTTCTCCACAATTGAGAACTTTGATTTCTATTTTTTTTTCTGCTTCTAACAAAAAATGATTGATTTGGGAAAAAAATAATTTTGTTAATCCCTCATGACTTACTGAATATTTCCATAATTGTCTGTTTTTATTTCAGACTTGTATCTGCAGTTATTTTGTTTATTGTCTACAGTGCTCAATTTTGTTGGACTCAGTCTTGAATGGAGCTCCACACATGAACTTTGATCTCACATCTATCCACCTTGTCATCGCCTTTGCACTCTACTTGTCTATTTGGACTGTGTTTTCTCTGTAACTGTACTATATTCTTCATTCTGCTTTTCAATGTACTGGTGTAGGACATGAGCTGACCAGATGTCATGCAAACTAAAGCTTTTCACTGTGTATAAGTGCAGGTGACATTAATGAACCAATAAGCCTATAGACATCGTCCATGGAGGGAACTCTGTCTTCACTTCTTGCTGCCTCTTGTAGCCAATAAGAACATAATAAGTAATAGGAGCAGGAGTAGGCTATCTGGCCTGTCGAGCCTGTTCTGCCTTGGCTTTTCTGGCCATGTGTTCAGCTCCACCTACCTGCCTTTTCCCCATAACCCTTAATTCCCCACGCTATGTAAAACTCTATGCTATGTAAAACTCATAGACGAATCTCATAGAGTTTTTTGAGGATGTAACTAGTAGAGTGGATAGGGGAGAACCAGCGGATGTGGTATATTTGGATTTTCAAAAGGCTTTTGACAAGGTCCCACACAGGAGATTACTGTGCAAACTTAAAGCACACGGTATTGGGGGTAAGGTATTGGTGTGGGTGGAGAATTGGTTAGCAGACAGGAAGCAAAGAGTGGGAATAAACGGGACCTTTTCAGAATGGCAGGCGGTGACTAGTGGGGTACCGCAAGGCTCAGTGCTGGGACCCCAGTTGTTTACAATACATATTAATGACTTGGATGAGGGAATTAAATGCAGCATCTCCAAGTTTGCGGATGACATGAAGCTGGGTGGCAGTGTTAGCTGTGAGGAGGATGCTAAGAGGATGCAGGGTGACTTGGATAGGTTGGGTGAGTGGGCAAATTCATGGCAGATGCAATTTAATGTGAATAAATGTGAAGTTATCCACTTTGGTGGCAAAAATAGGAAAACAGATTATTATCTGAATGGTGGCTGATTAGGAAAAGGGGAGGTGCAACGAGACCTGGGTGTCATTATACACCAGTCATTAAAAGTGGGCATGCAGGTACAGCAGGCGGTGAAAAAGGCAAATGGTATGCTGGCATTTATAGCGAGAGGATTCGAGTACAGGAGCAGGGAGGTACTACTGCAGTTGTACAAGGCCTTGGTGAGACTACACCTGGAGTATTGTGTGCAGTTTTGGTCCCCTAATCTGAGGAAAGACATCCTTGCCATAGAGGGAGTACAAAGAAGGTTCACCAGATTGATTCCTGGGATGGCAGGACTTTCATATGAAGAAAGACTGGATGAACTGGGCTTGTATTCATTGGAATTTAGAAGATTGAGGGGGGATCTGATTGAAATGTATAAAATCCTAAAGGGATTGGACAGGCTAGATGCAGGAAGATTGTTCCCGATATTGGGGAAGTCCAGAACGAGGGGTCACAGTTTGAGGATAGAGGGGAAGCCTTTTAGGACTGAGATGAGGAAAAACTTCTTCACACAGAGAGTGGTGAATCTGTGGAATTCTCTGCCACAGGAAACAGTTGAGGCCAGTTCATTGGCTATATTTAAGAGGGAGTTAGATATGGCCCTTGTGGCTACGAGGATCAGGGAATATGGAGGGAAGGCTGGGGCGGGGTTCTGAGTTGGATGATCAGCCATGATCATAATAAATGGCGGTGCAGGCTCGAAGGGCCGAATGGCCTACTCCTGCACCTATTTTCTATGTTTCTATGAATGTGTCTTAAATATATGTAATGAGGTAGGCGCTACTGCTTCTCAGAGCTGAGAATTCTACAGATTCACTATCCCCTGGGAAAAACAGTTTCCTGTTATCTCAAAAACAACAGATTCTGCAGCTGCTGGAAATCTAGAGTAACACACACAAGATGCTGAGGAGCTCAGCAGGACAGGCAGCACTCATCCCACATCTATTCCCTCGAATCTGGGGGCTATGTCCCCTGGTTCTAGTCTCACTTCCTGCCTCTATCTTTACTAAATCTTCCATAATTGTATATGTTTTTATAAGATTCCCTGTCATTTTTCTGGATTCCAGCAATAGACCCAGGCGATTCAATCTTTCCTCACAGGCAATTGAAATCTGTGTTCTGTGATCACAAGCATTCCTTTCTGTGATGGGGTAAGGGGACTTCTACCTTGGCTCCTGGAATTCCCTGTCTGATTGTTGGGGAATTCCAGCAGGTCTGGGCTCTGTCAATGTGAGTCCATGTGGAGTCTACCAATGAAGTGAACAGGCAGACTGACTCTCATTTAACTTCACATGTGAAAATGTCCTGTCTATGTACATGGCTATCTGCCAATGGGTCCACACTGACGTCGATGATAATAAATTGACCTTCGGTCACAACTGCTGTTACTGGGAAGGTAATTTAAAACTAAATGCTCCATAATATTCATGAATTTCAAAGAGTAAAGATTTAAAAAATTTTTTTACAGAGAATATGAAAAGTAAAGTTTTTATAAATAACTTTACATATGCATCAATAGAACATAGAAATCTACAGCACGTTACAGGCCCTTTGGCCCAAAATGTTGTGCTGACCAAATAGCCTACTCTAGAAACTGCCTAGAATTTCCCTACTGCACAGCCGTCTATTTTTCGAAGCTCCACGTACCTATCTAAGAGTCTCTTAAAAGACCCTATTGTATCTGCTTCCACCACCAATGCTGGCAGTGCATTGCACGCACTCACCACTCTCTGTGTGAAATAATTACCTCTGATATCCCCCATGTACTTACTTCCAAGCACCTTAAGACTATGCCCTCTTGTGTTAGCCATTTCAGCCCTGGGAAAAAGCTTCTGGCTAGCCACATGATCAATGCCTCATTAGAAATCCATTAGAAAACTATTAGAAAATTCTATGGCCACCCATACCATGACAAGCTCCCTCAGTACAATTTTGTTCCACACTGGACAAAATCCAATGATTCACAACAAATTTTCCCCAAGATCCACACTGATAAATGAAGCTGCTCCACCTGTTGTAGGTTAACAGTCTATTCTCTCCCAAGGTTAATTATATTCAATGGTTCAGTATATAATCTGGTTTGAACTTTGGTTGAGTCTTAGTAATTCCATGATTTATACTCTGCTTTCGCAAAGGTAAAATACTAAATAAAATCCAGGTTTTGTGATAAACCT